>NW_009220355.1:8681-57470 GCF_000690835.1 Fulmarus glacialis | reverse complement strand
CGTTGTTCAACCGCCCCGGCAGCGGGGCCGAGCGGGCGGGGGGGCTTCCCCGCCGGCTGCGCTGCCGCTCCTCTCCCGGTCCTTAAGTTTAGTCAGCGAACCGGCCCGTCAGTGGAATGAAGCCCCTCAGCGTGACTGGTTGTTGTGCCCGCTTTCCACACGAGCCGGTTCAGGAGGGGAAGGGGGGGCAGTGAAGGCCCTGTGCCCTGGCATGCAGCATGTTAATTGGTAGTCGTCAGGAGGTTATTAAACAACAAGGGCATCATCCATCGAAGCGTTATACACTGAAGTTGAAACTCAGGTTGTTAGGCTTGGTAACTGCCAGGGCGGACTGCAGCGAGCGCGTCGCACGGCGGTTTCTGACAGGAGCAGGGCGGCTCAGAGCCGGGTCCTGCGTTTCCTGAGCCCCACGGGCCGGGGGGGCTGCGGCTCCCTTAATTTTCTTGCTGAAGTACGAGAAATGCTTCATCGTCTTAACGTTTCTTGTTACGTACACATAGCTATGAGTCCAATAGTCTTTGCCTTTACTACTAAAAGTAACGGTGCTGTTAGAGCTTTGAAGTTGTATGCTGATCGTTAGAAGTCTTTTAAACTAAGCGTAGTTACTGAGGATTTTTTTTGGAAAAATAAGGGAAAATGTCATGGCCTTTGCTATCAATCTGTAGATGTATTTGCATTTACACTTGAACTGGTTATTGCAGGTATCTACAGAGTAGCTTTTGAAAACAGCCCTGCCTTTTTTGTAAAAATTGTCACTCAGGGTGGCAGGGTTGATTTGGTGTTGGTAAGGTTATAAATAAATTTATTAGCACCATATTCTTAATTGAGTGGCTTGCTGAAAATCTAGAAAGTGCTCAAAGTGGTCTTCAAATTTCCAGGCTTTCTGCCTCAGTGTTAGCTTGAATGTGATACTGCAGTCTTACCAAATACAAAAAAGAAAAACTAGGAATTAGGATTTAATTTAAATAATCTGCCAACAATTCAGTGCTTTCCTTCTAAGCTTGACAGGTGCTATGTCCAGTTCTGACATGTGTTATGTCATAGGACATGCAGCATCATTGACTGCAGTATTGATGAAACTGATGTAATTTCCATAGTTGTAAGGAAATGGCTTGATTATAGTTTTATGAATTGCTTTGTGGAGAAAAAAAGAATGGTCAAGATACATACTGATGTGCCTGAAAGAGAGCTGAACAAATAGCTTTATGGAAAAGTAAGAAAATTGTTAATTGGGGGGGGGGGATTTCTTAACTGTCTTCCAGCAATGGATTTTAAATTAAAAAATAGTTAAAAACCATTGGCACTGTCTGACTCTTCAGGACAAGAAAACATTAGAAGAACAGACTTCTTGATAGAGCAACTGAAAATTCTAACTCATGGTAGCAATACGTTAAACAGTAGATAGAAGTAGTGTTTTTTCAAGATGGAAAGGGAGGACCAGTACTGTACAGAGAAGTTGTTTAGAGGAGAAGGAAATACTTGTTTTTTTAAAAAAAATATTGTGCTGTTTTAGTCTTGGTTGATTTATTTGAGTGTTTATGGAAGAAGTGTGTATTTAGGATTGAGGGAAGTGAAGTGAGTGTGTGGAATTGTTGCATTTAGGATTAAAAGTTATGATTATATAACAATAGAAAATTATTGAGGCACAGTGCATTTCTCATTTGCACAAATTTTCCTCTCCATTTCTGGTTAATGGTTATCCTTTGTGTAGCTATGCATTGAAGTATAATTTAGGTAAATCATTATCTGTTTACCTTGAAGGAATTAGTGGTCTTCTATGTTTTGAAGGTGCTTGTGCTTTTGTCCTGAGGTGGGGAGATAAAGAAGAATACTTTAAGCATTAAGAATACGCTATGTGAACAGTTTAAACTTAGGCCACAGTCTGCAACTTTCTGACTGCAAAGGAGGGAAAGGAGAAGGAATTTGAAGTAAGAATTAGAGTGTTTGCTTCTTTTAAAAAGAAAATGATGCTTTGATAGCAGAATTAAGCTGTTTTTCAGATGCTGTATTACTCTGTCCTGCCTTGGTGTCTCATCCTGTTCTTTTGCTTACTGTGTTTTTCCTGCAGGGTCAGCCACTGATCTGTTTCACAGCTGGCACAGAACTAGAGCTGATGCTGGGTGGCAGTAAGTGCTCAGAAAGGAGCTGGCTGAGCGACTGTGTGCTTCAGTGTATCTCCTGTCACTGGAGAGATTGTTTTGCAGTCACAGTCTGGAGCTTGTGTATTGATCAACCTCAGTCATGAGCAGTGATTATCTCTTAATATCTAGGGCATGAAAGTCTAGCCAGGTGGAGGAAACTTAAAATCATTTGTTTTTCAACAATAGGCTCATGAACCAGTTTGTGTGAGGTAAGGAGGAGTGGCTCATTAGTTAGAATCACAAGCTGGAGGGGACCCATAAGTCACTCCATGATGGTTGCCCATATGAATATATTTACTTTGCAGGAAACTTCGGTTGTTTGAGATGCATTTTCTTTAAGTTAGAGAAGGTTGGTTTTCTAAGGTGGAAGAAAATACACCTGGGCAGTTAATGGAGTACTTAATTTGTGTGTTTATACCTAAGGTTATCTCTTTACTTTTAACTTTTTAAACAAGAAAGAATTGGAAAAAACAAAAAAGTTACAAGTGATAGTGTTACAAAGGAAGACTCCAGAAAACAAGTTTGCAAGAGATCTGAAGAATGATTTAGTGGTATGAACTTCTACCTTATTTCACTGGAATGAACTTTGATTGAAACTTTACATGTCAATATTAGTTTTTTACTACTCATTAAACTACATGCTGTTTTTGTTTGTTTAAAAAAAAATACCTTTAAGGCTTACAGTAGCTTTGGCCTACTTACTAGAAGTGGAGCTGTGATATATAAATCATCAAAATCACTATCCAAACAAGCTCATACAGGGAAAAACTGTTCAGTTCACATAGTTTAAAGCAAATAATGATTTAAATGATTTATTAACAATACATAATTAACTAGCAGTCAGTGAATTACATAGCTGTGATCAGTATCAGCAACATGATAAATCACAATTCTAGACGTACACAGAATGTTAGTACACCACCGCAAACTTCAAAATGCCTGTTTGTAATCCCCACAAGTTCTAATCACACTCAATACACGTGCCCCCCACCCAAGGCACTGTAGGTTATAAGCACACTCTGCCTCTTCTTTTATACTTCTGTTTGAGCTGATTCCTTCTTTGCTTTAAAACTTTGTAATTTTCTGGCTAGTCTTTCAGCTAATGGTCATTGTCATCTTCAGTGTGATGAATATTGAGAAGCCACTATCTCAGACAGTTCTGAGTGAACTCTTCACACGTAGCATCTATACTTGCATTCCTCTCTTAACAGCTGTTATCCATGCTGTTTTGCTAAGGGTCTATTATGCAGCCTCTTCTTCTCCCCAAAGAAGTGGAGCATTGCCCTGCCCACCCTCCCTGGCCAGTAGTCACTAAGACTTTGGCTAAAATCTGAATTTACTGTTTCTGAGCATGTTCTTGTGTCATGATAAATGCAGTGTAGCTTTTCACCTATCTGTCTAGATAAGTGATTTCCATCTTTTGGATATTGTGTGAACACTGGAGAGTTTCTGTTTTTAAATTGTAGTATTCTGTCACTTCTGAAGTGTTACCAGGAGGTAGTAATGTCAGACCTTGTCAGTGAGTGCCAAAGCTTAAGCTCAACCTCCTTGTGCTGATAGCCTGAATTTTCATAATTGTAATTTCATATTTTATTTCCTTTTGCAAGACTAGTCTGCACAAAGTCTTTTTTTAGAAGCCATATGAGTTGACTAAACATAGGTCAGTCAGCCTTCGGCTTATTTACCTGCAGCTGTTAAAATGCAGAAGACCTGTACGTGCTTGATGGCATTTCGGTCTTGAAAGACTTTGGTCTAATCATCAAATGATCAGCATGCTTGTACAGTTTGTGCACTGAATCACTTAAGATCATGTATCCGTGAACGTTTTGATCTTACAGAAAGTTATTCTTTAAAATAAAGAACAAGTTGCTAGTGTTGCTGAGAGGAAAAAATAGCTTTTAAAAAGTCTAAAATAGAGCTTAGTAAATTTAGGAGGACTGTCAGGATGTTAAGGATTAGATCCACTCAGCATATTGCATTCGGTGTAGCTGCTTTGAGTAGTGTTTTGGAGAAGTGGGATGTCTGATGAAAATGATTGGCTGGGAAAAGTAGCTTGTTTTGTTTGTTGGGAGGCAACAGGGGAATGGGAGAGCGTAGGACTTGCTTCTCATATAGCTCCTTCCACGCCAAGTTATTTGACATTCTGGCTACTATCAGCAGAAACCTTCTGGGTTAGGTGTGATGTAAATGAAGCATGTAGCAAGTAACAAAAGCATAGTAGTCTTCTCACTCTTTGGAGGTCATGCCTGAAGTGTCTTCTGCTTGTGTGTGTTCCTGAATGTAGATCTTTCATTGCTGAGGTTCATCAGTGCTGAGCTAACAAGAGGTTACTTCCTTGAACACAATGAAGCAAAATACACAGAGCGGAGAGAGAGAGTATACACATGCATGCGGATACCAAAAGAACTGGAAAAGGTGAAGTATTCTTTAAGATTTGTTTTAATTTAGAGATGAAATCTGTTGCATTAAATTATTTAAAGAAATATTTATTTTTCAAACACTTTTGCTACTAAAAAAGATTTAAAGATCTATAATGATTAATTTTCACTGCTGGTAACTTGAACATTTGTGTTTCGGGGTTTTTTGCCTATGTTTGCTTGTTGCTGCTGGCAACTCATGGCCGCTTGTTGATGTTATTAGCAGAAATGGACATGACTAACTTTCAAGTCCAGATGATGACAAATTAATTCAAACATAAAGATGTCACTGATCCTTAAAGGAATAGTTAAGCAAAAGAAAACTTTCTGCTGCAAAATGTAATTTTACATTTAAAAAAAAAATTGTTTTAAAGATCTTTCCAGTCTAAAATGTTTTGAGGGTGGGAAGATTTCAGTCCTTTAAAAATACGGTGATGGATGAGTTTCTGTCTAAAGTTTTGGACTTAATTTTCATAGCCTTCTATTTTGCTTCTTGCCACTGTTTACTGCATCTTCCCTCTCTATCCCAGTGCTATGGCCCTTCCTGAGGCATTCCTTCCACCTCGTTTATGTCAGCTTAGATGTAATTCTGGCCCTGCAGTGAGCCAATTCCAGTGCTGTAATGTTTATTCTGGCTTAACCATTTTGAAACCCTGTAGGAGAGTGTGTCAGATATGGGAGGCCGCCGGAATATGCTCGAGGATGAGGATTAAGGCAACATTGGTCATAAGGTTTGGCTAGGCTGCAGTGTAACAGTAACATTAAAAGTAATATTGCTAAAATTCTCAAAACCTATAGGGATGAAGTTACACAGCAGGGCTAAATCAATTTAACTCTAACTTATGTTGAAGGAAGTCTTGTTTCACTGTTCCTCCCACTTCAGTCTCCTGCCTTATGCATGCTGCCTGTTTTGCATGAGCTGTGGTGCTTGTTGGACCGTTCTCAGAGTTAAATCAGCTCATAATTCAGCAGTGAATGCTTCACTTTTCTTGCTCTTTTTGTTCTTTGCTAGGATAGTGAGCTGAATTGCTCAGCCAATATTTTTGAGAATCCAGAACCTACACAAGGGCGGAAGGGGAGCTGTATAGCTTGCAGTAGGGGCAGAAAGATGAAAAAGCAGTGGAGGAGGGAGGGAGAGTAGGATACCCTTTGTCAGCAGCACTCAGGTTCCCGCTTCAGTATCATTAAATTCATCCTCGGACCATGATGAGACCTGGTTTTACAAAACTAAACTCCCAGTCAGTTACTGCAGAAAATCACAGTATGGATGAGATTGGGATGGACCTCTGGAGATTATGTAGTCCAAGCCTTTGCTTAAAGCTGTGTCACGTACAACAGGTTGCTCAGGACCAGATCAGTTGGGCTTTGAACATCTCCAGGGATGGTGTCTTCACATCTTCACTGTTTACCCATTCCAGTTTACGGTAGAATATTCCAATTATGGTAAAGTCTCAGTTGAACAATATAGCAGTTCTACATCATCTCCATTGTAATTATGTAGACTATTAAGTGCCGTCTCCAAGCCACGGAAATTATTCTGAAGGATCATCACCATAGATTCCCAATAAAACTTTCAGTATGTAAGAACTAGTGAAGGCCAAGAGTCTTTTATAAATAAGGTTGATGCTGTAAGTGGTGAAATTGATGGGTTTTGCATGGTAATTCAAACTTCAGTCTGTACTTTGAATATGAAAGAATACAAAACTGAGTATAAGCAGATAGATTTAAAAAGTGATGATTATCTTTTTACAGAGAGGTTATGAAATAAATTTGTTACTTCTTTGCATGGGCTTAGTCTACTGTACATACTAGCTATATCAAATTGAATCATACTTGTTGAAAAAATTGAAAAAGTATGATGATGAGCACCTAGAAAGCAAACTAGTGTTCAGATCATCACCTGTTGCAGGAATCACTTGCCTGTGATTCAAAACTCTGCTTAATTGAAATAAAGCATGTGAGACAGTAGGAAAGGAAGAGAAGAATTTTCTTAATGGCTTGTATTGTTTACTACTTAAGAGTATAATTACAGACTAGGAATGAAAATCATAATCGGGTAGAGTGAGAATAAACTGGAATAAATTTATCAAAGCCTAATCTCAGGAGTTATTCTTTAACATGCACTTATTACATGTACATAATTTTAGAGTGGGGTGTGATGTTAAAAGGGTAGTATTTTTTTTTGTTGTTCTGTTGTTCTGAATACTCCTTTTTTATTTAGGGAAGGTAGATAATTTGTAATATAAATGTTACTTCCACTCAAGCGTTTTGTGCAGTTTCAGTAGAAGCTCTTCATTGTAATAGATTATTTATACTAAATGAAAAGGTGGTCTCTATTCCTGCGGTTTTAAGGGAACACTTTTAAATTGATCTCAAAATTAAACTTTGCGCTCTTTTGCTAAAATATAGTTACAATGATGGAAAAGCTCTGTAAGCATTTCTGTTAGCTCCTCAGTATCTGGAATGTAGCAGCAAAAACAAGGTTTACAAAAATGAGTGGAAGGTTCAGTGCTGATTATATTTCAATGGATGCATGTAAGTGTGCAAGTGCAATGTTGTAAAAAATTAAGAAAATGAGGACATTAAACAATAATTGCAAATATTAACACGAGCTTATAGAATGGGAAAAACCGTGATTACACTTGGGCAGAGAAAAAGTCTGTCTGAATAAAAAAGAAGATGCAGAATTGTTTTCTAGATTGTAAAGATGCCCTCAAAGAATACAGGGGCAAAATGACAGGCTGTCTTTCTATTTTGCTTGGGTTAAGGAGTTTTTTTTAAAAAAAAAAAAAAAAAAAAAAGAAAGAAAAGAAAAAAAAAGGGGAAGATGCATGTTCAGCTCCAGTCATCCTCAGTGCTTGGATATTCAGCACCTGGTTTAAAAGTTAGCAAAGAAATAGGTAAAATTTCTTTATATGCAATGCATGAATTTGTCCATTATTTGTAACCATGGCTCCTGAGAATTTTGAATGATAACACTCTGCTGAAATTTTAGAAAATGGTACTGGAGGTGAATGAGTGAATATCAGGGAGGAGACCTTGATGTCGTGATGGTACAGACTGCAGAATTGGTAGAAATAGTGTTATAAGGGAAAGCAACAGCTCAGAGATGATAGCAGTGCTCTTATGCCTGAGTCAGTCATCTTATATGGCTTGCAGATAGATGTATTGGAATATACTCTGCGGGATTGCTTTCAAAGTTACAAGGATGCGTGAGGGGTAAGAGTGAGAGAAAGGTAGGTATCAGTGACATTAGCTCATTGGACATTGAGCTGGCTGTTGTGCAAGCTGACGAGGTGTTTTGAAAGGCAGATTGTGGGAGATAGAAGTAATTTACTTGTGCTTTGGTTTACTTCCACCCCCCCCCCCAAACCAGTGTCTTCCTTTCCCATCAGCAATACATACAACTTTCACATGTAAATGCATATCTGTTATGGATATCTAGGCCTGCTTAGATGTTGTTAGTCTTAATTGTGCAGCCAGTTAAGCTTGCCTTTTTACGTGATTTTCCTTGCAGGAAAAAACACTAGTTCTGGTCTGACAGAGGCATAAAAGCGTATGCCTAGAGTCCCATTCAGGTAAATCTTAGATATATATTGAAAGAGCAGATAAAGAAGGAATGTCGTGTGGGAAGAGTCTGGTATATGAGAGTTTTCTAATTGCAGAGTTTAGGTCTAGTTTAATTATCATAGAGTTGCTTGGCTTGTGGCTATAATTAAATGGCTTTAACTGTTTTATGTGAATTAAGGATAAAGCATTTAAACCAAGGGCAACTGGAAGTTTACCTTTTCATATTTTATATTTGTCTTTGCATGAAAAAGGTGAATATTCTCTGAAGGAGAGCTATCACAGCTGTAATTAGCTGTGCAATAGAAAACTAACAAGGTAAAAAAAATTTTTTTTGGGGAAAAAAAAAGGATGTAGGCAGAAAATGGGTGTGCACATGAACACACAGCTCTACATTTTTTTCCTAAGGTTAAAAACATTAACTTTTGTAACCTTAGAGGAAAGTCACCATTGGAAAATGAGCTACAGTTATATCCAAGTGCAGTTCATCTATTCAATAAAGACTGAGTTCGGTGAGCCATGGAAGTCTGCAAAAGCCTTGCTGCTTGGACCTTGTGGAGCAGAATTTTTGCTGAATAGTCTTCCAAGTGCATAGCATGTTATTTTTCTTACAGTTCAGCTGATTGAACAAGTGAGAGTATTGTGCTTATTTGGTTAATTAGTCTTATGTAAATGTGTTTTTCATAAAATAATATAATTCTTTATAAACTTTTTGTAACTCTCTATAAACTACTAACATACTTCTGTTTTATTTTTGTAATTTAGTTGATGTTTTTTGGAATCTTTTTGTGCCTGGATGCTTTTCTGTATGTATTCACCCTGCTTCCTTTGAGAGTTTTTCTGGCAATGTTCCGGTTCATCACTTTGCCTTGCTATGGCTTACGGTAAGTTGATTCAAGAAAAAGGTGTTGATACTCTTAAATAATGTTTCTGTGTTTATGCGTGTGCTTAATTTTATGGCCTTTCAGTGCCATTTGAACTACTAATGACTTCTTCCACTGTAAAATAGACGTTTTGGTCTAAACTAGTCAAGGCAAAGGTGTGTGTGGGACCTTTAAGCTTTGCCACCAGTCACTAACTGTCGTCGTTGTTTCCTTCAGAGACAACAGTTTGATAACAGCACCACTTAGGCATATTCAGGTTAGTAAAGGACAGAGATGTAACCTTACCCTGTAGTTTTGTTCTTTTGACTAACATCTATTTGAACAGTGTTTTAAGATTTCTTAGACTTCAGTTAATGACTTGGCTGATGTCTTTTGATAGGCTCTTTGATATTGAAACAAAAGTTTGATTTTTTTTTTTTTTACAACAAAAGTTTTCCTTATTTCCATGGTAAACTTTGCCCAAAGGATCCCTGTATAAAATGTGTTATTTTCTTTCCTTTAAAGAATCTTAGGGAGTAATTGGATGGGACTAACTAATCAGAATAATATTAACAAATTTTAGATTTTAACGCCTTGCTTTTTTGTTGAGATCAATGCTAAGAAGAAGTTGTTAATACATAGGATTTTTGGTTTGCCTTTCTGGCATAGGCATCAAAAATTGGATGGAATTAATTTCCTTGATAAGAGTTGCTACTTCATGGTAAAGCTGATTATGTAAGCCTTAAGAGTAACCTGAAAGGAAAGGAGTATTTGTATTGATGTTATAATTTTTCCTTGAATAAATAAGGACCTCAGGGTATTCGTTCTGGATTTCTCCAAACTTGTAAGTTAATTTATGGTAGCTGATTCATTTATTTATTTAAATTGAGTAGCTTGCATTTGCATTATTAAGTCTTTTATATGTGAAGTGCTTTTAGATGCATAGTTTAGAATGTATGTTCTGATTAGAGCAAACGCTAGTCTAGTTGCATAAATAATATTTTAGAGTATAGTCTTAAGCTGAAATGTTTGTAATAGGGTGATGCTTGACATAGGCACTAGGTGGCAGTCTCTAATACTTTATTGTGCTGTTAATTTTGAGCTGAATCTCAGACTTCATTATGTTAAGAGTTTTCCTAGCTGTGTTTAAAAAAAAAAAAGACAGCTATTTAGTTTTAACCTGATGTCGAGTCAAATTCTGTGCCTGTTTGTGAATATCTGTATGGATGTTACTGCTAAAATATTAAAATTCAGGTAAATGTAATGGATTTTAACCTATTACTTTGATCTTCCTTGTTTATAAACTCAGCTTTGTTTTTGTTAAACAAGTTTTCTGCTCTTCTGAAATTACAATTAAAAATTTGAAAGACCAGTTGCTGGTTTTGGGTGTTGTTCAATATACTGAAGACAGCAACACTGAAAATACCATGTACACTCACACATGTGTGTGTATGTGTGTATATATATGTACACACACCTGCGGTGTTAAAACTTAACCTGCTTGCTTGACAGTATTTTTAGCGTGTAAGGCAGGATAGAATCCAGTTTAATCTACTCAATTTGATTATGTTAACTTTAAAGTGTTATCAGGTAAGATGCAGTGAAACTGAGATCATCTTGAGTGAAGGCGACTTTGTTTTTGTAACAGCTCCTGAAGCAATTTCTTTTGTCACAGTTTTCTCAAACGTTTATGGAATTAATTTCCCTAGAATCTCTTTACTTGTTTACTACTTGAGGCTTTGTCTGATTCATTAATGTTTTAAAGTTGGTGGCTTTTTATTGAACGGTTCACAATTCATGTTTATAGTATGTAATGGAACTTTTTCAGATGTAATGATTCTTATTTCCAAATATTCAGAGCCTGCACTGTGCTTTTTGGGGTTTTCTGTTGTTTTTCTAGTTAGGCTGACTTGATTTGTTATGGCAAAAAAGATTTGGGGTTTTCTTCTAGCTCAGGAAATACATTTTTATGTGTTTGTAACAAAACAGAGTTCAATAGGTAAAACACATCTGTAATTACAAAAGGTACTTACAAAGCAGGTGGCTGTTTATCTTTTATCTTGCTCTTCCTCACAAATGTCAAGTAAGTGTTGAGAGACATGACTAGTTGTTATTTGAACCTGCCACATCATATTCCATTCTGTGTAGTAAATAAAAGTGCTCCTCCCTTCATCTTGACTTTTTTCTCAACATCTCAGTGAAGTGATTGAGCAGTGAGTGTTTTGTCTCCCTCCCAGTTTACTCTTCAGTTCATTTATTTCCTCATAACTCTTTCTGCTCTTCTCAGTGTAGAAAAAGATTGTATTACCCATTCTTTCTTTAAAACGATAAAACCACATCCTATGTAAGATGGGCTAATTCCTGTCTATGGTATTGTGTGCAGTGCTTAAAGGTAGGGGGAGTGCTTTATAGCCTCTTCCACATGTTTTAATATTCTGTTTTACAGAGCTTTGAAAGGGAACAAAGAGTAATGTATCTTAAAGAAATTTGTTTCCTTTTTCTGCCTAGACAGTGTAAGTGCTTCGGTTTAACTGCTAAGTCATCTTCCTCATCACTTGATCTTTCCTTTTGAGTAAATTTAGTTCTGTGTATTTTTCGGAGCTATATTGGTGTTAACATAGCTATTTTAGAGAGACTCTAAAACTTTGAAAACTTCAGTCAGAAGAATCCAAGACTGTCGTTAAGTAAACTAAACTGCTGGTTAAATTCTGTGGTCAAACTGGCAGAGGCTGAATCATCAGATGGTCGTGGTTTTGGCAGGTGCAACTTCATTATTGCTATGCTCTGTAAATAGTAGGGTGCTCTTAAAAAAATTAACAAACACTTCACAAAATTAAATTGCATCTTCTGAAATTACAAAAAAAAAAAAAAATCAGCTCTGCTGTATTTTCTTCCCAGTCATGGAAGTTTCCTAAATTATTCTCTTCAAATCTTATAAACTACTCTTTTTATTATATTCTTGGACAACATAAAAGCACATACTTCGCTGGAACAACAAATCTAAGGTAGAGAGAGAAGTGGACCTCATGGAGTTCTCTTCAGAATTAGAGGCCTTGATGATAGGTTCCTAGAACTATACCTGTGATTGAAAGGTACGGTTTCCTTTTACAATTCAGACACTTTTTTTTATTAATACCTCAGACCCAGAGATTCTGGGCAGATTAATCTCTCTGCTTGTTTTGAAACACTTTTATGGAGCTAACTTTTTGTTTTTCTTGAAAATATGTTGCACACCAATAAAAGCTCTTGTGGGAATGTGGAAAAGCTCTTCTGTATTATTTGAAAAACACCATGATATGAAACCTAAAATTGTATGTTAGTGAAACTCTGATGGGACTCCCAATTTAATTACGCTTAAAGGCATTTTACATCTTGTCCACAAAGCAAGTAAGGACTTGGAACTTATTACGGAAAGTGAGACTTTCCCCCCCCCCCCCCTCCAAATTCTAGCTTTTTCAAGAAAACACAGAAGTAGATTATGAATTTTCTTATACATGAAGATTGATTGACAAGATCTTTAAATTTCTTCCATGTGGAAATAGATAAAGATTATAAATGTGTTCTGTTTTTCTTTTACTCTGCTCACTTCTCCCTGAAATAAGTGAATTTAGGTCCTGTCAGCAATAACATAATTAACTTCAGTTGTATTATATGTACCTCTTAAAATTCCCATTGCCTTCCTGTGAAATCATAGATTTACGCTTTTCAGTAGGAAATAAATAGAACAGCATTACTTCAAGAAAGAAAGTGTAGAAAGAAAGCATCTCGGGGAAAAATCCCCAAACACACCAAACCAAATAAATATACTGGCATTCTTCTTATGGACATTATTTCTTTGTTCATATTATCAGGTTATTAAATAAATTTGAACCTTTGTTGCACACTTATTCCCAAGCCTAATTTTTTTTTTTTGCTAAGGGTTGTAGCTGATAAATACATAAACTTCCTATTGTCTGGTTAAGTTCGTTGAGAAAGTAGTGCACCTGTCCACCAAAATGTGTGGCTTTCTACCAACCAGGAAAAGGCAGGTGCATTCAGTATTTTCTGTAGTAAACTCTCAGATCAAGTACTCCTTTCTCCTTTCCATAACAGTGCATAGTGTAGCAACATTACAACCTTCTCTTTCTTTCTTTCTTGTAAATCAGACCGAAGGGAAGAGCACTTTCACTTCCTTTATAGGATGGAATGTGGTGTCACAGGGATTCCTCCTTGGTGAGTAAATCCTGATTTTTTTTTTTTTTTTCCTTCTATGCTGTCAGCCAAATTCACATATCTACATGTAATCAGTAAAAAGACTGATTACAAATGAATAGTGTAACTAAATTAACCAACATACTTCAAAGGAGAGACCAACACTTAGTTTTAATAACCAACACATAAAATTGATTCAGTGCTGTTTATGGTAGGTATATTTTCATATGTAACTTTGCATCATTGTGGAAATAGGTTGTGATCTTAATAGATTTAAAACATTTTTTACATAGAGTGCCTGTGGACCAGTTCGGCCCAATTTAAAATAGGATATCTTGGAAAAACTATAGCCCCTGCTGTACTTAGTTTATAGTGCCTTAAGGTTTTTTGCGTTTATTCGAAGTAATGCTTCAGTCAGGTTCATAGCTATATTTTTGTGTGTACTTCAAGCAGTTTTTTGTAATGCTTAACATAAATTTGGGGGAGTTCTGAAAGTTCATTGCCAGGTATCTTAGTATTAGACTCGAAGTTGATTCTCTGCGTAATAAAATACAGCAGTTTAGCATGTGTTCATTTACTGACTTCAGTTGTTATAGTTGATTCTGTTATTAAAAAAGTAAAAGCTTAATGAAAGCTAATTCTACTCGTCACTTACTTGAAACCTCATTTTTTTTTTTTATTTATTTTGAGACAGCTCTCATCGGGGCCTAACAGCAAGGTTGGTTTTGTTTCATTCTTAGCATGGTCTCTTGCTGTGTTGTGTGCATGTTGAGGCTTTTTATTGTTTGAGAAATTAAATGCCATCTAATCTTGGCAAACTCAGCTCTCCGAATCTTAGAATTCCTCATTTGGGACATATTTTTATCAGCACTTAGTCTGTATATCTCACAGTTTTACAACAGTGAATACTGCATACTGTAAGCTGTGTCTCTTTTTAAAGTCTCAAACTGGATATTAGATTTGATCAAAACAGCTTTTCTTCCTGAAGCCAAACTTAATTCCAAACTTGACCATAATTGTAGGAAAATATTTCTAATAGATCGCTTTGCACATTTTGAAAATTCTTAGCATGTAGCTATATGGGCAAGTATGCCCTTCAGACAAACTTGCTTGGGTTTTGTTTTTCCTGACATCTTCGCTTAGTATGCTAACAGGAAAATATCCCCTTATGTGTTAATCTGATAATTCTTGTTAATGCTTCATATAAGATTAGGAATTTACAATACCACAGTTCGTTAATGAAGGATACATTGAAGGATTAAGACTTTGATCAAGACTAAATATCTACACGTAAAACAAAATCCCACAGTTCAGTTTTCATACAAGTATCTGTGATGTGAAAATGGAGAAAGAAAAGACATCTAAACAAAACTTTATCTAGATCAACGTTTCAATAACTGAAATATTAATTAATATAAACCTCAGTGGTGTCTAACTTTTTCGAAGTGTTAATATTAAATACATAAAACAGTTAGAAGGGGTTTGCTATAAAATACTTGCTCAAACTTGTAACTTCAGTGCTAAAACACTACTTCAGTGCATTATTAGCCAATAAACCTATATAAATGAAAAGGTTTTTTTAATAGTGTAAAGTATAATATTTGTAAAAATAATACTGTTATCTTAAGAGTTTATAAATATATAGGTATGCAGATGGTTAAGTTCATTATTTTATTAAGGTTAAATTATCCATCTAAGATGTTATTGCAATGATAGTATGTTCATATCTTTAAATTACTGTATCTGTGACATCACTATTGGAAACTTTGTGCTAACTATGAAGGAGTAATTGTTTAGAGTAATCTGAGTTATTTGGATGAGACGGTACTAAAGGAACCAGTTAAAAATGCAGTCATCCTGTTGGACATCTTTAAACTGTAAAATTAAGCAAGAAAAATGTATTGAATTCCTGTCGGTTTAAAAACAAACAAGCAAACAAAAAACAACAAAAAACCACCAAAAAAACCCAAACCAAAACCAACAACCAAAATTCTACAAGGTGACTGGAAAACCGTATCTAATCAGACTAATGAGGATTTGAGGAACACCAGAGAGTCTGAAAGACAAAAGTAAAAAAGTCATATGATAGCATATGACAGTCTGCGCAGAGTTAAGTTTAAAATAATATATGCAGAGTGCTTATGCATCGGATGCTAAAGTAATTAAGTACTCAGACAAGTATACTTTTCTACAGATTACTTTGTATACAATACAGTGAAAACATTGTTCATTTTGCAATGACAGTTGCTGAAAAGCATACCATAGACTACTATAGTGAGATTTTTTAGAGTTTTTTGTACAGTAAGAACGAATTCCTGTTTGTCCTAGGTGCATTTTATGTTTCAAATGGTTTAACCACTTTAAATTCAATAAGAAAGGCTTATTAAAATGCTTAACACCCAATCTTGTTTGTTTTGGAAGTCAGTCACTTAAGCAAACTTGTGCATTAGCTACTTGTGATTTGTAACATACTAAAGCCAAGTATCAGTAAACTGTGATTTATTTTTAATAATGCTCTACTTGTTGCTAAGTAACTTTAATTGTACAGCTGTTGGAACAAAAAAGGGATTGGTGGGGTAGATGCCAATACATTGAAAGCCTTGAGCTCTTTTGCTTCTTTAATAACTTAAAGGAAAAATACTGTGAAATCCAACATGCTGTTCTGTTGAAACAGTCACCAACATTTTATAGCGGGAGTATGACCATTTATATGGTCATAGCCCTTATGAATGATTGAACTAATGTTTTTCAATCAGTAGATGGAGACAGAACTCTTATTACTATATGAAATGTGGATCATGGCCTTTTGAGTATGGTATCAAATAGACATACCTTGAAAATGACAGTCAGGTAACTCGGTCCTTAAACTTTCACTTGTGTAAGGAGATTGCTTATGATGAACACTGTTTTTCACACCAAATTTTTCTTCACTGGGTAGCTATTTTACGTATATCTTGAAATAAGTTTGAATTTTAATTTTGTAACACTTAGAGTGGATTTTCTTACAAATGTTACAAGTAATCATGAAAAAAATTCAGATTTTTTTTGTTGTTGTTGTTCCTAAAATGTGTAGAACAAATTTGTGGGTAGCCAGAATATTTAGTACTATTCTAATTTGATAGTATTTTAATTTAATTTTATAGAATAGTAAGTTCTTCCTAACTGTTTGTAAGGGAAGTTGCTTCTTTTTAGCTTTCTAAATGGGGAGGACATACACAGATCCAGTGGTTTTCTAGTGAAAAGACTTGGATTCACACTGTCTAAATGTGTCTCAAGGTGGGTGAACCATAAACTGGAAAGTTTGAAGAATGAGTATTAAACCTTGAGCTTATGAATTGTGTGGAAAAAAGTAATTTTTTCTGTAAGAGACCGGTCTTCTGAATTCCTAATTCTTGGTTGATGTCAGTCAGCGCACTGTATAAATTTTGTGGTAGTTTCACTTTCAATTGCCTCAAACACTGCGTGATAAGCATTGAGCTTGGCATGCTTCTGCTTTTGTTAATTGACTGGGCTGAAACAGAAGCATGCTGTGGTGGAATAGGGAGGTATAGTAGTAAGGCTTGCACATCACTTTCTTATATTAAAATGAATAATAAGCTTGTATATCTCCTTAAGCCTGCATTTGTATAATTATATTATTTGGAGACACAAGGGCTTGTTTCAGTGGAGATTTTCTGTCAATTAGTAAACGTAATGGTAAATGTACCCAAAGGCTGAGGAGCTTGAACATCGTGTTAAGTACATGCTGTAGAATATTGAAGTCCCTGTGTGTGTTTTTTCTGTGTTGTCTTAATTTGCTAGTTAGTGTTACAGTATGAGAGCGTTTATCTGTAGCGAATGGTTGGATTTTCACTCTGAATTCATGCAGATTGAAGAATCATCTCATGTTTAAGCAGCTCGATGTATTCAGCAGTAGTAACGAGATTTTATGTAGCAGATAACAGAAAGAATGGATAAGCCTTACTCTTTACTGTTAAGATACTTTGATGTTTGAAGAAGTTTAATTTAAAAATATGATTCCTTGGTAGACTAGTCTGTACGGCTAAACGTGGGAACTCAAGGCTTAGCATAATGAAACCACTGTAAAATTCTGTAAAGAGCATCTTGGAGAGCATGACTTACAGCAAAAATGTTAGAAGTAATAATGGAATAATGGCAGAAAATAATTAGGTGAAAAGACAGAAATCGTGTATCTTAATAAGGCATATTTGAAGGACAGTCAAAATGCCCTGAATCTGCATATTTACTGGTTTATGAGATGTGAAAGTTGTGATTTAAATTATATTCAGCTGTGTAATCAGCCAAATTGTGAAACAATTCACATAACATTATTTCTGGAATCCAGTAGGATATTAGGGGAACTGCATCTTGGACAAAGGCTCTCATGATACTGTCTTTTAAGAGCGGAGTTCTAAAAGCCGGGAAAGTAATATTTAATTCACTTCTGCAGCATCACTGTATGCCTGGGATAGCTTTGAAGAAAAAGACCAGCTGATTTCTATGGAAAGATTCTACTGCTTACTGTTTTGTAACCGGAATGATTAAATATAAAATAAGATAATTGTTATGCTCTTTATTTATTGTTCTCCTTTTCTCACTCATGAGAAAAAAACACCGATAACTAATTTTCATGTGAAATCTTTCCCTCTGTATTCTGTCACACTTCATGCATAACTGTAAAAATACGAAGTCTTCTGAAATGAGCTAAGCTATTTCAACTTCTGATATCTCTCTTCAGTGGTTTCTAGAGTTGTACAGTAGCTCAATATTGTCTAGTTCTTACTTCTTGGCTCTCTACTTTCAAATGAGATATTGAAAGTATTATCAGCACTATGCTATGTATTTCTTCTTGTTTTTTGACCTTTGTATAGTTGTCATAGCTTGGCCAATACTGGCTTTATTCTTTGTTTTTGAGATTGTGTAGTACTCATGGTGTGGATGAATACAGCATTATGAATTTGTATGTGATATTAATCACGAGGTCTGATTACTTAGTGCTCAAGATTGCTCTGAAACTACTTTCCAGCGGTGGCACTGAGTAGTTACTGGAGACAATAAGTAGAAACATACATTGAGAAAAAAGAATGCAGAAAATGTGTGTGCAATGGGTGGGCTAAGACTTTTTATGACAGGCATATAATCACATCAGCCTCTGTGTGTGTATATGTATTAAACAGTTTAATGCGAAGGATAGGAGTGATTTGTGACAAATACAGATTGAACCAATGTAAGCCTGATCATATACTAAAGCTGCAATGTTCAGTTCTCACTGAACACTGACTACATCATTTCATAACTGCAGGCTTTGCAGTTAGTTCTTTGTATTTGCCAAAAGGTGACAAAACATTAGATTTAATCCATTTACTTGATTTCCTTGTCTTTGTAGGAAGTAATTATCCCTATCCCATATTCTGTTCAGAGCCACACCTCAAAATCCTTTTGTAAATGTTATTAGCCAGAGCGGAAAAGGATTCTGCTGCAATAAAAGTGCTTTTGTGGATTTATGCAGTAGTCATGATTAATCTCTCTCAATCGGAAACACATTAGTTTTAGACCATAGAATACTTGCCTAGTCAATATGAAGGGGTCTTTCTTAGTGTACAATGAAAGAACACTGGAATATATTTTAAATGCCAGGATCCTCTTACTCTTTTTACTTTCTAGAACACAGTTTTCTATACTCAGCCTTTGCAATAATCCCTTGAACTGACTAGGAGTTAGAGATGCTGATAGCTCTTCTGTCATCAAACTGAGTAAATTGAAACTGTGAGGATATTTTTATGACTTCTTTTAAAGATGTGTTTTGAAGAAGTTGTCACAGCATTACAGTTGGTTCTGCTTCTCAAGAAGTTATTGCATGATTTTGAATAGAACATCAATAGAGTGTATTCATTTTTTTTCTGACATTTTAACTAAAAATATAGTGTTTACTGCAGTTTTTTCTAGATACACAGACTACTGAGAAACTAAATTCAAGTCGCTTTGAGAGGTAAAATTCTCTAAAAACATTATTTGAGTGTACTCTATTCTATAAAAGCTTAATTCCTGTAAGGCACAGCCATCAAGTGTAGTTGATCTGACCCTTTTGGGCAGCCTTTGAGCTGAATCGTGGTGGTACTCAATTTGTTCTGTACACAGCACATTCTCAAAATATCTTCATCTTTCTAGTGTATACGATGCCGTGTGCAAGTTTGAACGCACTTTAATACGGCATTGTTCTCCTGAGTTAGTTTTCAGAATTGAGACCACCTTTAGAAGAGCCGTTGTGCTCTTGATTGTGTAGTCTGTTCTTAGAGTTTGTATTCCCCTGTGATGCTTGCTATCTGCTTTTACATCGGCTTCTCCTGAGTTGATTTTACTCGAGTGTAGTCATACTGATGAAAATCAACACAAGCAGAAGAGTGGTAGGGTTAACAGTACAGAATAACTGCAACTTATGACTGTACTGGTGGCTGAACAGCTTTGATGTTATCTTTAAGCCGGAAAACCTTCAACATTATAATTTTCAGTCTGTATTGATTTGTGGACATCAAAGCATTTTCCTCTGAGAATCTTTCTGGACTGCTTCAGAAACTTCATAAACAGCTTCTGCTTACTAGTGCATTTCAACAAGAGACCATCCCATCGTAAAAATTGGTACCTCGCCGCACTTTTAAAATACAGACTTTTGAATTGGGTGTCTCTCTTGCTAGTCAGGTTTTCTCTACCAGGTACTCACTACTTCTCTAATGATAAGGTAGGTGTTGGCTGGAAGAATGAAGACGCTAATTTTCCGAGTGACAAATTCTGATTCTCTTTTTCAAATGCTAAGACCTGGCATTATTGTTGTGGAGTAATAATATCTTTACCACTTTATCCCAATCTATATTGTGGCGTATGAGTGTTGGCTGGGGGACTCGTACTGAAATGACTGAGTACACTTCCAAAATTGAAGTAGGTTGGAGAAAAAGAAACATGTTGTGTTACTCAGCATATGAATGGTAATCATAATCATGGGCTTGCTTAAATACTGTAAATGTTTCAATATGTGCTAATATATTTAAATAAGTATAATCATTCAAGTCCGATGTAATTAAATAGGGCAATAAACTTTCAAAATGTAATTTTGCGGCTTGGAGAAGGTGGATTGATTTCTGTGTGTCATGCAAGGGTGTAGTCATAGGTTCTTCAAGCAGCAGGCAAATGGACACTTTCAATTTTCTTGAAGTTTTTAAATTGGTGTTTTCAGTTAAAACTCAATTCGGGGGAAGAAAAAAAAGGAAGAACATTCACTGAAGCTTTTTGTGAAGGACTTAGTCTGACATAAAATGTGGCCTGGTTACTGTTACTGGATGACTTCTGAGAGCAAGAAAGCGTGTCTTAGGGTGAGAAAGCCACTCTAAGCAGTTCTGGTGTGCTGGACCAGGTTGAATTCTATTATTCAGAATATAATTAATTCTAATACAGATTATGCAGTAAAAAGTATGTAATAAAAGGAGTAGTTGCTCTCTGTTCAAAGTGTAATACTGTAAATCTGAGAGTTCTGGAATCTTTCTTGCTCATATTCCTAGAATGAGCATGATCTATTTACTCATTGTAGAATGACACTGTGTGGTTCTGTGAGTGTTACAATGCATGAATATTGTCTTCAGGGCTTTTTTCTTTTGAATGGAAGACCGCAAAGAAACACGAAGTGTAACACTCTAGCTCTGATGTTGTATTTAAATAGAATGAGTCAGGTAGCTGGGATTTTTGACTTGTCTGCAAGGTCTGTAGAATATCTTGACTCCCAGAGGTCATAAGTAACTGTTTGGGTACTTTTTTAAAAACAGCATGAATTTTTATCATCTTGCTCTAATTTTTTTCTAAATGTATTACCAGTTTATGGGAGCATTGTCTAATCTCTGGATAACCTAGTGATTTAAGAATACAGAAAATGAAAATTCATAACTGGCATTCTGCTAATTGGTTCTGACTTTTGTGAAATTTTAACTTCTGCAAAAGGCTTTCCGTGTATATTAAAAATAAATACATATAATAGAAATTATTTCTGTATTTTTTGATAGTTAATTCTCAAAGAACCTTTTGATTTAATTTGAGGGCTTTTAAAATGCTTTGCATCCTATTAATACTGAAATAAGTAAATAGACAAGTAAATACTTGTCTATTGCCTTGCAATTTCATTATGCTTATGGCTGCTATTGTGACAATTGAGGTAAAGCTATTTTCTTCCTGTAGTTTTAGTTTATAGGATGAAATTGTGTAATGATTCATTTAGTTTTCTGGGTTACTTGTGGGACTATAGATCGAAAACTTCTGCATTGGTTCAAGATCAACCTCAAGCTCTGATGTCAAATTGTTTGCATTTACTGCTGCAGAGCTTAGAGCTAAAAGGAGATACGGAATTGTGTTTAAAACCTGTAGGAACAGATTATGGTTCTGTAGGAACAGCATCTGGTTCATTATACTGAAATTGAAGGTGACTGCTTAATTTCTTTTTCTCTTGGTTATAGCAAATACAATTTCTGTAATTGAGGAAGTCAAAATGATAGGTAGAATTGGCTGGAAGAGGGAAGGTAAATTAAAAACCAAAGGGCATGCATGCGGAAGGTTCTTAACAAGTGGGAGCTCTTCCCCAACAAATACAGTATTTTACCTAAATGGATGTGGCAGATGAGAGAATGTGATCCTGTTCAGGAGTGTGTATCACAGTCATGGTGTTACTTACGTGTTGGAGTGAGGGGCAGGGGAAGGGGCAGTAATAAACTACATTGAAATATATGCTTGATTAACAGCTTCTGTAAATTCCTATTGACTTGGTAATATTTGTATTTTGTGACTATATGACATTTAGTGGAACTTTTTGCCCCTTTGTATTTCAGTGATAGACGTTTGCTACAACCTGCTCAGGTATGTGACATTCTCAAAGGAGTTATATTGGTCATCTGCTACTTCATGATGCACTATGTTGACTACTCTATGATGTATCATCTGATAAGGGGACAGTCTGTCATAAAGCTCTACATCATCTATAACATGCTTGAGGTAAGAATGCTGGCATCAGAATATCAAGCATGCTTTTTTCACACTCTCTCAAATATTGTTGTATTACAGTATTTGTACTTAGAATATGGTACATCTCGTATTCTCACAAATGTGCACACATCCATGATAATAAGCCTAGATGCAGTGAAACAGACAAATTAGTGAGAAATAAATTTTGTAGATACTGTTTCATGTTGCGTAGTTCTTGGAGCTTATTAATCAATTTAGTTGAATGAAAATAGAGAACTGGAAATGGAAGAAGACATGTCTTAAACTGAAATGCAAGAAGTGGAATGAATGAGTTTTTGAACTCATTGAGGAAAAGTAGAAACTATTGTTTTGAAATAGTGTTAAGATCCTGAGAGAGAGCAGAGAAGGAATATGGTAGAAGACATGGAATTCGGTTTTTAATTCTTCATTATGGAAGTATAGCTTTCATTGTATGCAAGGACACATGTTACTGCTTAACCTGTGTCAGTCCTGGCTAGCAGACAAAAGCCTGAGTACACAAACAGTAAGTTATATGAATATAGTGAAACAAGAAAAGGAAATTCTGTTTTGGGAGGCGAGATGAAGAGAAATTTTGGGGAAAAAAATTGTTTCTGTTTTGTTATTAATGTAAAGCATGAGATTTTTAATTGCACTTGTATGATCAGTGATTCACAAAGTAAATAATGTTTTCATAGCCACAATCTTACCTCCATCCTGCAAATATGGGACATATTAGGAATACAATCTCTTAAAAGGACTCAATCAGAGCTTTGTACACAAGAGTTACTCTACTAGGATTCTGGGATCTCTGAATAACATATTAATCCTTGTTTGAACATCTGTTGTATCTTTGTTTGAAGACTGCTAAAACGGGGCTACACTTCGTGCAAAATCTGAATATTTTGTCTAAAGACATTTGTTCTTTCCTCATAAAATATGAAAATATTGCATAAGGAACACACTTCATTATCCTAAGCGAAATAAATATCATACAAGCCACCTCAGTTATTTATTCATAGGGTTTTGTTTCCTCTGATTTTTAGATTTGCTGAAAAACATGTACAGATATTAAATTGGCACTGAGTTACTATGTGGATTTTAGTTGTATTGGGAAATATCCATCCATATATAGTTCCATAATCTGTGAGTGATTATCACTTACTAAATAAATCCATGTGCTCAAAATAGTAATTTCTCTTTATTTCAAGACTGCTTCAAGTCACTTCTCTTAAAGCTGAGAAAGTACAGCGCTATGTGCTTACCATGTAATTTGAAGAGATACTGCAGTGTTTGCTGTGAATTGGAAGCCATGTGCCATTCCTTTTTGAATGAAGAGGAGAAGAGTTGAGTTTCTTTGCTACATTTGGCAGAACCAGAAGTGTGTATTGGAATTAAGAAGTGCTGCCAGAGTTTCTGTTTTTTTAGGAGAGGGGGAAGTCTCTTACCACTCAGAGTTACTAGAAAAATTACATTAGACTTTGAAGTTGCAAACGGTATTTAATTTCCATGGTGTCTCATGAAACTCAACATGCCAAGCAGAGGGCATGTTTTTTAAGGGGCTTTTTTACCATGGTAGGTTGCAGCCACAGTATTGGCAGAAAATGTCATGGGATCTCACTGAAAGACTTGGTTGATAGTCAGCTTTCAACAATTTGAATATTGGCTTGCTTAGACTACTTTGGTGAATTTTGTTATATGTCTTTGCTACTAATGCACGCAATGTGTTTTAAGGAACTGTTAAATACGCCTTTTTTTAAGTAATAAACTTTTAATTTTCACAAGCTTTCAAAATAGGAAGATCTTTTTAATTTAGTTAAATCACCAAGCAACAGAGATGTTTACAATGTCCTAATGTTTTCGGCTGTTGACAAGTCCAGGGAATATTGTCCTGGACAGATATGAGGAATGCAAAATCTTCAAATTATGTGCTGAATGCTCCAGATAGACAGCCTAAGGGGAGCATTCAGCACATTTGGCTTAAATGACACTTTTCTTTTTTAGATTCAGACCCACCGGCTCCTGCTCCTTGTGAAGCCCCAGTGTGCGTTACGCTGGTGACAGCACTCACCATGGAATTCTGCTGGAGCCTGGAGCCGGCATGTAGGGTTTAGGTAAGTCATATTTGGAAAAGCAAGCAACAATATTGTGTGGTGGGTTTTAATATTTTCTATCCTGTCAGCTAAGATACAAGGACTGCTTAAATAAAAAGGAAAGCAAAGCCACCATTTTCTCTATTAAAACCCTCACAATATTGTGAACAAAAACTTACCAAAATCTAAGAATTCTGTAGTTGGTGTTACTACACCGGTGTAATTACTCAACGGGTCATTACAATGAGCAGGAACCAAATAATGCAGACCACCTTAATTTACAAAATTTAAAAGCCGAAAACAGTACCACTGTAAATATCTCTCAAACTGATGGGTTTTTGAACTTCAGATTTATGATAATTCATCAGCTCATGGTTTTGTTCATTTTATTTCATAGGTGATGCTTAAAGAGTAGCATACACTATGGTTTACTTGTGCATATATTCTTTGGGTTACACTTCAGATGTTTGTAGTTTTTTCAACTCCAATTAAAAATTTGTTTTAATTCAGCCTTCATATTTTAGGAAACTTCAATAACTGTTGGCTTGAATAAGTATATGGCTTCTCTCCCTTTAGTATCTTTACTTTTAGAACTCTTAATTAACAAAGTCAGGAAGTGATCCCAAATCTAGGTTTACTTACGTTGTCTCAAGAACTTATTTTCTAGTTAGTAGGTGTGATTCAATATTTGCAGGTACATCGTGCACCTAATTCTACATTGCTACATGTTGTTTTAACATGTCCAAAATTGTCTTACAGAAAGACAGTAAGAGGAAATCCCGGTTCTCTTTATTAAGTAATCAGTTTTTCATATTTAACTATTTCTGTTCGGTTGAGTTAGTAAGCAATGAAAGATAGCTTTTTTTTTTTAGGCACAGACATGTGCCTTGTGATACCAAATTTAATTTTCGAAGTGCTATTTTTGTTGTCCTGTGCAGCTTAGTTCTAAAATTACTGAACTGTAGTGTATAGGCAGAAAAAAAGTCATTTCTTGTAATGATCTTCAGTTTCACATGCTTGCTGATGATAAAGTGTTGAGAACTGGTGGAACTCCATGTGACCTTTCTTGCTGTGGTATTGAATTACAAGCTCAGATTGCTGTCCGAGTTTTTCCTATCTTTAGAATTACTGCTAGTTCTTTTTCCTACTTGTGCATATATTCTTTGGGTTACACTTCAGATGTTTGTAGTTTTTTCAAACTAATTTTCCCTTTTTGGCAGAATTTCTAGGCTCTCTTGATCACTTGTTATTGTGTTATAGTACTTTTAATTTTGAATTCTGTTTTATGCAGAGATTTGTATTGAGTATCTACTTTATTCCAAGATGTAAGGAAACAGTATAGCCAAATCTAATTTCAGTCCTTTTTGTACCTGTAAGCTGATGTTATTCCCTATCGCACATTTTAAATTCACTTTTCATTATTTTTTTCCCCTCTTAAACCCAGAGAAATGGGGAAAAAACATTTAGGGTAGTTTGACACAACATACATGTTGCTTTATCAAAGGCTGAAGTTTGAACTTCAATATCTTCCAAGGAAGCATCTAAGATAGCGCTACATGGTTATATATTGTAAATACTGTTGAAAAGGGGATAGTAAATTTGAGAGGGGAAGTAAGCTGCTGAGTATACAAAAGGAGCAATATCACTGTGAAATCCATATTTCACAGTGAAATGGAATGAACAGAGATGGAAAGTGATAAATATGTGAAACTTTTTCTAGGTTGAGCTGTACTTACGGTGGCATATTCAAGTGTTGGAGAGAAAAATATTGCTTTAAGGCAGTAAAAAGTTGTTCTTGTTTAGGTGGCTGATCGTCTGTTTTCTTCATTTGGACAAGATATTTTGGATGCTCTTTATTGGACAGCTACAGAACCTAAGGAAAGAAAAAGAGCTCACATAGGTGTGATTCCTCACTTCTTCATGGCAGTGCTGTATGTCTGTATCCTTTTTCTTCAGTAAATTGCAAAATTTTCTGAATTAAATTACACAGTAATTGCTCTGCATTATTTTATTTTAATATATTTGAAAAATTGATAGTATTGCTAAATCAGTATTCCTTTACTTTCAAAGTAAGATTGCCAGTACCACAGGTTTTTTAAATGAATGAAAAAACCCTTTCAACCTGCTTTAAAAAAAGAAAACTTCATAATGGTATACCACTGCAGTAGTAGACAGCTTTTTTAATACCCGATGTGTAGTAAAATGAAAAACAGTAATTGAATAGTTCATGGAAACTTTGATTTCTGATTTGTATTTGGGTATTTTGCGTCACAGGGTCTTGAAGACAGTGGGGTTTTGTTGTTTAGTGGAATGTTACAAACACCTAGCTTGAAAACATTTTCTTGAAATGAAGGGATAAACTCATGCATATTCAGGATGCAGATGAGTTTAGTGTGAAGAAACCTTACATTGAACTAATGAAACTGATCTGTAAAGAGATACGTAGTAGGATAGATGTGGTGATGAATTTAGAATTCTTGTACTTCCACCTGTTTTCTCTGAAATCTTTAGGCTAATTCTGAATCTTTATTTACCTCAGCTTTTTTTTCCTTCAGGTTGTATTGCTGTTTCTCCTGACTAATGTCATTGGGCTCTTTTAGAACAAGAAAAATTAACATAATTATTACCTGCTACAGAGCACTGTGGGTACATTACATAGGTTTAAGTACTGTGTTGCTGTAAATCTAGTTGACAGAGAAACTTTTTTGTTAAATTTTGGAAACAAAATAATTTGACTTTTGGTGCTGTTCAGTACTGTTGTGCTGAAAAATTATTTCCAAATATGCTTCCTTAACTCTGCTGTCTAGTCCTGCATGCTATTCTTATAATGGTTCAAGCAACAACCCTTAATGTGGCCTTCAACTCCCACAATAAATCACTGCTTACCATCATGATGTCTAATAATGTAAGTATGTAGCTTTATTATATAGTTACCCTAATTTTTTTCAGCATCCTTCATCTTTGTGTATCATATGTCTATTTGCGTATTATTTGATTGTCTGATTTGTTTATATCCGTTTTTATCAATAAAAACTAACTAACTGTTTTTAAAAATTGCAGTTTGTTGAAATAAAAGGAAGTGTTTTCAAGAAGTTTGAGAAGAACAATCTTTTTCAAATGTCAAATAGCGGTATGTATAGCTTTGCTAATCAGGAGAAAATGTGAAGTGAGAGGCTGATTTTTTAATTTATTCATTTATTTAGTATTACTGTTAAAACAGCTTTACCTTGGTGAATTTGAGCGTTCTGACTTGAATTCCTCGTCTGCCCTGTTACTGTTTGATTCAGTAGGACGAAACTGGGATTCCACTTCTAGGAACACTGTTTTTCCTTAAATGGCTAGTTTTTATTTGAGGTGCTAAAACTACCTATTGGCTGTGTGCTAAAGTTACTGTTAAATAAGAATTTCAGATTTAAGTTATGGTATTAAAAATATCCATGCTTCGAAGTCTCTGAAGTCTTCTACGTTTTCAAAAAGTTGACTTTGTAGTGTGCTGTGTTGCCGGTGATCTCAGAATGCATGTTGTTTGGCAGTTGAGGATGGATCTTGAAATATTTCCCCTGTTTCCCTCCCCCGTCAAGAATGTAATGATGAAGTAGCTGGCTTTTGAAGGAAATACCAGAGATGACTGTAACTTTTGACATGCTAGCAAGATAATAGTAGAGGGTACTTAGGAAACATGTTATGCTTCTGGCACTTCTTAACTCTGTTGCTGCTTAGTATGAAATTTGGGAACTCTTACTCAGTGTGTCTCATGAGGAAACCTGTTACAGGTATCCTTTGATGGAGGTCCTTTCTAATACTGATATCAGCCATCTGAAATATTTGTTGAATTCTTGGTTTCAAAACTAATAGGAAAGATTGCACTTTAAGGTTGTACTAGAGTTTCTTTGCTTGTAATATTTTCTGATCTTTGAACACATTTGTTTCTTTATTTTGTGCATATGACTTTCTTGGTCAAAGCTATTTATACAGATAAGCAAACAAAGTAGAATATATTTTTTTCATTCCAACTCCTAGTTTTTTAAACCAGAGAACTCAAATGTTCAAGAAGTTAAAAAAAAATGTAGCTGCTTATTTAAAAACAGATGATTTGGATTTTTTTATCAAGAGTTAAACTTTCAGCAGGCTTGCTTCAGGTTTTGAATTCTGGTTATTGATGTGATTTTTGCCTAATTCATCTGCAAACTGCAGTGATATTACATGCAAATGTTAAATCACAACTGTTTTGTGATGCTTTGGATGAAAGACTGTTTACATAAAATCTTAAATATGTCGTATAACAGAAAAATTAGCACTAAATTTTAATCTACCTCATAGAAGTTCTTAAAAACCCCCAAAAATACTCTTCTCAGCTGGGTTGATAAGGTATTTATTCTGTGCTAATAGTTTGTATTTTTGGTTCCAAGATTTAAATACTTCCATTTTTTAAATTAAATGTATTTAATTTTACAGTGAGAACATCTAAAAGTGACGTTTACTAAAATATTGACAGAAAACATAGATGAGTTTTCTTAAATTTTCTCTCATCAGTCACAATACTTGCAGAAAATAATTACACGTATGCACCTAGCTCTCCTATCGTTTCTTGATTTAAATGTTGAAATAAATGAGGGACTGGTATTGGAAATGGCTAGTAATTCCCTCCATAAAA
This sequence comes from Fulmarus glacialis, assembly GCF_000690835.1. Lineage (NCBI taxonomy): Eukaryota > Metazoa > Chordata > Aves > Procellariiformes > Procellariidae > Fulmarus > Fulmarus glacialis. The sequence goes on along the minus strand of NW_009220355.1, from coordinate 28,532 downwards.
AGCACCTGCAGTAGTATGCTAGAAGAAATATATATCAATATTTTATTGCTAGACATTATTATTGAAGACCCACAATAGCAATATCAGGTCTCCCTTTATCACTTGGTGGAAAAAGTGATGCTATTCATTATACCATATGGGGATGGAAGCAAGTGAGTACATACATAGAATAGTGCACAAAACAAGCTAATTTATTTCCTTCAAACAGATAACTTTTCCTGGAACTGCTTCTCAGTGTGGTTATAAATAGCAACGTTATTTTTCTCACAGATAAATAATGTAGACAGGTTTTTAGGAGAGATTTTCACCTCTTTTGAACTTGAACAGATTTACTGCATCACAGCTTCAGTAAGGATGGATCAGTATTGCTTCAGTTTATGTACTCTGATAACTTTGTTATCCTTTAAATGTTTTTATTTCCTGAAGCTGAAATGGTAGTGCATCGTGCGTTGGCATGCTGTGCCAATGCTATATCCTACTCCTGAAACTGAGGCTAGTCTGGTCTGTGGACTGAGCACTCCACTTTGGAATGCCTTGTGCGTCGTAGAACATGACATGCTTGAACTGCATGCTTGGACTGAACTAACTGCTAAAATAAAGCACTAAATATAGGTTCCCCCATGTTTTTCCCACCTTTCTCTCAGTTTCTTCCAGCTGTTTTCTCAGGTCTGCAGTCTCTGCTGTAGGGCAGCAATTGCAACAGTAGCTGAGTAAGCTTAGGCAGACTGAATGGATACCCCCTTGCCCCACCTTTTCTGGGGATCTGCTCAAAATATTGCCATTGTCTCAAACACATGGCTTAAATTCTGTGAAAAGGTAGTGATTAGTACACAGAACCTAAATATACTAATTGTTGAGGGGAAAAAAATAAGGTCAGTCTTATAGAGGCATCTGAGGAACTTGGCATGAATAGGTGAAACTCCTTTCTTATTTAACATGTTAATCAAAAGAAAAATATGAACTAGCAGAAAAGTAAGATATCAGTGACCTCAGGAGTAGACATTGTGATCAAGAGAAGTTGTTAAAAATAGAATTCAAAAGCAAGTAATCTTGTGAATAGAAGCATGAAAACAGAAATGAACTGTGTCAGTTGTACTTTCTAAGACATGTCCTATATCGTGCATTGAAATACCTTGCAGAGCTCTGCATGGTGTGGAAGACGCTATGTAGTAAGACACCAGGGTATGAAGCGCCATCGAGCTACCAGTTTAGATCTGGAAATCGTGAAGTCTTTTTCACTTGGCATTGCGCTCAGCACTGGCTTGTGGATAGCAAGCTGATGTGTGGATGTACTATTTTTCCCAGTATTTCCAGTTCTGGACTTAGTGTCAGTGGAGTCAGTGATCCTTTTCACCTTTGTATGGCCATTTAAAATTCTGCTGAAATAGCTAATTCATTAAAACTTCAGGACTAAAAGAACTGTGAATCATCTACATAAAAACTAATTGAACACACCATGAGATATACATTGGTTACACAGTTATCTAATAAAACCAAACCTGTTATCTTTTAGATGCAGGAGGTCAACAAAGATCTTGGGGTTTGTATAGCTGCTTGAGATTGCAGCTACAGAATCTGTGATTTCAACCATATCTGCTCCTGCAGATTTGATTTGTCGCTGCAGCAAAACTGCTTTTGCATTGTCACCCTGACTTTTACTAGGAAATTTATGTGTATACCCAGGCAATCTAAACGCTGTGGCCATTGGAAAAGACTTCTATACAGAAGACATATTTGTTGTATTTGTTGTACCAGGAAGACATATTTCCCTAAATTTAAATAGTATATTCTCTTTTTGAAATAGATTATCTGTAAACTAATTTTGTAGGGTTCCAAAGGAGACCAAAATTATAAAGAGAAGCTCTTTCATTGTTGTTGAAAGCCCAACATGCTGCCTTCCTTTATGCGCTGTGCTCTAAACTAAATTTTTCACAAAACACAATTGTACGTCATATGAAGAAGTACATTAGGTGCAGTGCATTATGTTATTTGCTTCGGTTGGCTGTTTGGCCAGATTATTCCTTGTTTTTTAAATCTCTTGTCTCAAAAATTTAACGTATTTATTCTGAAGCTTTAGGAACTTCAGCTTTTTTCTTTATAATTTCTTACTCTTTTTTTTTTCTTAATTTTGTTCTTTCTGCTTTGTTCCCCATTTATCAGTCTCTTTGGCTTTGATCAAAATATTGAACAGCCTTTATTTTTACCTTTAGTCTCTGGAATTCAAACTGCTTTCTCGTGTGGCTTTAGTTTTTTTAATACCATTATTCTAATCCAGTTATTCATCTTAAGGATGAGGGATTTGGGGGCAGGAGTACATTTAAGATAGAGCAGTGCCTCCTTGATGATTCTTTGTTCAGTATTTGATCCTTTCTTGTGGTCTGGTCACTTGTAGTTGTCACTAGAGCTGCTTAGGATTTGCTGAGATGTAAACCAAAAGATCTTGCTTCACTTCTTACACACTATGATTTATAACCAGCTTTTGATCTAAACATATAAACAGTGGGATTAACATGATCAAAATTGTTTTTTCCTTCCTGATTAAGGATTCCTGCATAATGTGTCAGGGAACCTGGAAGGAAATAATTAGGTGTTCTAAAGACTATTTTCTACCCAGGTGAATAGAAGTGCTACTTCTGGATCTCTGTACCTGGGATCTCAGTGCCCTTTTTGTTAGTTACCACTGCAAAGTACCTAAGTTCTTCAGAGTTCAGGTCCTTCCTGAATGAGTTCAGTAATCAATTGTTTGGGATGTTGCCTAATCAATTACACTGGTCCATACTAGATGCAGTGCTGTCCTAGGAACATCCTTTATTTCCAATCACACCCATTTCAGTAGTCTTCTACATGTTTTTCAAAAGTGATGATACTCTCTGGCACATTGGCAATTAAATTTCGAGTCTCTGTGGCTATCAATGCTTTAAACTGAATGTCTCCATTTTCCAGAAGGATTTATAGATGGGCAGAATGTGTTATTAATATGGGCATAGAATTCCATTCAAATTGGAATGGCAGGGTTGATGTAGGCGGGGTGAAAGTATTTAAAATCTGATTTGGCTATGTGCAATCCTTTTTTAGGCTTTACTTCACAGAACAAATACAAGACAGAAAAGTACATCTTGCCTTTTTCTCCTATTGCATTTATGGCAGTATGCACACTACTGGCTTTGAAATAAATATTTACCACCTCTATTCATGTGACAACCCTAATAGGCACACATGACTTATCTTCATGGAAAAAGGTATATTGTGGTTAGATTTTGACACATGACCACTAAATTCTGATGTACTAAGTCTTGGAATGTCTGATTCTTCCTTTCCCTTTTCAATATACTCAAATACATATTTTGAAGGAAACTGAAAAGATTTAATCATATGTAGTAATTTGCATCACCAGTGGATGCATGGAAGCACAAGCAAATTCAGTGTCATCTTTCAAAATAGTCTAAAGAGTGTGTATATGGGGAGTATATAGTATAATGTGTGGCCAGGCTTCAGGGCCAGCCCTATTAAGAGCAGAGTTTAAGCACGGTGTTAGAGTGCAGTCTGTGCATGGTATGTGCTGGCAACAGACCAGTCAGGGGGATAAGTATATATCAATTAGTGGTAGATGTCAGTTCTTCAACACTTAGGAGCATAAACAGTAAGAAAGTAAACTTCTTAATCATGTGCTTGTGGAGATAGCTGAAGACTGTTTAAAATGTCTTCAGCCAGTTGTTTTGGCTGTCATTTAACCCGATCTTATAATGGAAAGGATTATTAAACCTATACTGTATTCTAACTGAAAAACAGTTTGTGATATGCTTATCACCAGCACTTCGTGGGATATGTTCGAAACTGAGTTGAAATGGCTTATATCAATGTTACTAAGGATTGTCATGATGGAGAACGAAGAACAGAGATCCCTTTTCCTTCCCACTTTACTCTTCACCATGCTAAGGCAGAATAGAGACATTTCCTTTTGCCAGTACCTGCGCTCTCTATAACTGAACACTAGCACTGGTGGCTTGTCACTGTTTCCCCAGATTCACAGATACACTAATTTACTTTCCCTTTGTTGTTCTTTAAGAGCATGATGTCCATAAATATGAATCTAGGGATGTAGCCTCACTTGTTCTATAGTTCACCACATCATCTAAAAAGTGGCAATACATGGTACAGGAAATTCTCCTTACCTGTTTAAAAAAACCCAAACATGTACATATACAACATCAAATAAGTTCATAATAAATGATGAAACATTATTGGTGCATATTTTGTATTCTGAAATTTTAATTGGTATTTAGGACTGATTACCATTAGTTGTTTTGGATATCCTGAAGCCTTTTTTGTCCTTGTCCACGAGGGTGAGAAATGAAATGAATTTCTGAATCGTTTGGGTTTACTGTTGAAGCTGCTGTAAAATGCCCTTTCTCCCTTGCTTGCGTCTCTGACAATCGGTTGCTGAGAGGGATGAGGATGAAGAGAGTAGCCGCACTCATTCCTCTCTCTCTGAGCAGCCTTGAACAGCTGTGGCAGCAGAGATAACAGATTAGAAGGGAGGCCAGTGAGAACAGGAAAAATAAGCAGAGGGGGAAAAATACGTGTCAGCCTGTGACCCAGTCTCAGAAATTAGTGGGGGGAAAATGTTTATTATTACAGCATAAGAGGAAATTTAAGGCCAAAGATGTCCCTTCTCAATTCAATCCTGTCAACTGGTGAGCTAACATATACTGAGCAGGTAATAAATGTCTGCAGGATTGGCTTGAGACATGCTTTAATGTTTAGGCCTGAATTAAGGTCCTTACTTCCCACTTGAGAACTTCTATCTGTTCAGCCTCCCTGGGATATGAAGCACTGAAGTCAGGATCTGTGTGTTGTCTTATGCATTGCTGATCAATGATGTGTAATGGCAGTGTGGAAGTATGCAATGTGGGAAATATAAGATGAAAACTTTTTGAGATTTTGGACAAAAGTCTGAAAACTCAGTGATTACTTTCAAGTTGCTGATGGGTGTGATAGAGAATATAGATCAAGGAATGCTAAACTGCATATTAATCCATTGGTGACAGTGCCAAATGATATCTCATAACTAGATTTATCAGAAAATACTGTGTTCTGGTAATTTGGGCAGTATTTGGTGAATTCAGAAGCATAGAAGAACATACTTGACTTCTTGGAGTGTTATTGGCAGGAAACCAAGAAGTTGGGGTTAGGACTTCACCTATGTCGTGGTTTTTCTGGTATTTAAATTTATTTTACTGAAGGACTTTCTTGTTTCTTCCCCCATACATATGCCACAAGTTTCCTTGCCAGAGGAAACTTGTACTTCCTCTGACCCTTCCCCAGCCCATACTGAGAGATGAGTTTATGTACCCCAAAACGTGCCTTTTTACCTGTGTGCATGCAATCTCGTTCTTCTTGAATTCTGTGTGCTTTTCGTTCCCCTCTCCTGGAGGAGTTGGTCTTGTCTTTTTGCTCCTTTCCTTCAGGCTTGCCGGTATTTTGAAACTTCTTTTTTAAAATGAGGGATATTGTTATACTAGAATATAGTAACAGCAGCATGAACGTTGTCATTGGTCTGTAGTCTGAGATGATGAAAGCTGCTGCCACAAAGTCAAAGCGAAGTATTTTTTTGGCCAGCTCGATATTTGTGTGTTCTTCTGAACATTTCTATTTCTTGTGTCCTAAAACCAGTAGGTAGAACCCCACAGAATATTTGAGGTGCTTAAGGAAATGAGCCCTTTGGATTTGGAGATGACTTGCCCACAAAGAAGTTACTGTCACAGTTATTAACGAGCGTAACAAGTGATAACAGTATCTTCACAGATTTTCGTAATAGTTCTGTCTTCTAAAAAGACTTCTTTGGACTTGCTAATTTGTGGTGACATTCCGTTTTAGGTTTTACCCCATTTTTCAATAATACAATTTCAGGGAGGTTTTTTAATATGTTAAAAAATGTGATGCTTCCTGAAGCAAGCTGTATGGGTCGTTTCTGGAGATACAGCACCAAAGTAGAAAAAAAGACCTTGCCTAGTCTGGAAAGGCAAGTCATAGGACTGCGTCTCAAGTCGGAGAGTGTTTGTGTTATAGTTCTTACGGTTTTGATAACTGAGCAGGTATATCCTGCTGTTCCTTTTTAAGGTGGCAATATGAAAGACTAGTAAAATGCCACTAGTTGTAATAAGGTGTAATAATTGTCTTTAAACACTTTTTTTTCCCCTACTGCTGGACCAAATAGCAATTTGGATATCCGTGATCTGTAGAAAATGAAATTTGCCTTGCTAATAACTTGAAATGACAGACAGGTGTGTTGTCTCCATTTTTGCACCAGGAGGTGCTGGTTCTTTTTGAATCCCGCAAGAAATGGACAAACTTTATCAAGAAAGATGACTATTTTATTAACGTGTTAGAAAAAGTGATAGCAAGTCACAACTGAAGTCCCTTCTGATGCTGGGAACTCTTGAGTTGATGCAGTATCGGACGGACCTCCAGTGAGGCCACAGCACTGCAGAGATCCTGTCCGTGGTGAGCACGAGAGGTTCCTAGCATCCCCTCCCCTCAAATCCGATCAAATAATTTGGAAAAGATTGTCTAATCCAAGACTTAATAAAAGATAGGTATCTACTCATTCTGAGGTTCTATGTATGCAAATAAATGTTTCTTCGGAGTTGACAGCTTTTTTTTTTAACTAGATATAAAGGAGAGGTTCACCAATTACGTGCTGCTACTAATTGTATGTCTAAGAAATATGGAACAGTTCTCATGGAATCCAGGTAAGTAAACTAGTAGAAAAATTAAATACAAAATGACAAATTCCTGTGCTATCAACAACTCCATCTCTTGCTTCTTTCCTCAATCTGAAAGATAAGGGTAACCAGGACATTTAATTAAGGAATCTTAAATTTGTCAAATACTTTAGATTCTCATTTTTCTATTTCTCGCTTTCTTGTAAGAGTGACTCTATCCTTTCTGCTAGAAGTATATGCTGTTACGCTACAAATGTCCATAGTTATGTTTCAAGTAGTGTCTTGCATGATTTCTTCCCAGTCCTCCCCTTTCCTTTGAGTACATTGAGGAGGAAGGATCCCCTAGAGAATTTTACTTTGTGAGGCTAGTGAGATTGAAATTTTATAGAAGATTATGTAAAAATTTCCATTCATAATTTAATATTGATTATACTTAGGATTTTAGTACCATGTTGAATAAATATTGAGTAAAATTTTGGTTTTATTTTATTAAAACTTAGGTTTAATAATTTTGAGCCCCGATCTGTGTGATGTATTTTGCTTGAATGTTACCAATCTACCTAAATTTTACCTTAAGCATCTAAAACCGCAGGTGCTCTGTTTATTCCTCATACATACTGAATGTCTACTATCTGGAATGTGCAAAGGTTGTCTTCGTAGTAGAGATAAAGCTTTACGAAGTAAAGGCTTTAAAACCTGATCCTAATTGTGTTGTGATTGTATAGTACTGATAAGTTTCTAGAACGGCAATGGAATAAGCGAGAACTTGCACACTACATGCTGAGTGGTGATGTAAAGTTACAGACTTTTCAGACTCTTGAGGATTTTTCACTGTTGAGCAAAAGTGTTATAATTTTTGCTTTGTACACTGGCATCAAATTAAATGGCCTGACTTGTTTCTTTCCAACCTTCAGATCATCTTTGGGTGTTATTCCCAGATGTTTGCATGGTGGTTGCTTCAGAAATTGCAGTGGATATTGTGAAACATGCCTTTATAACAAAATTCAATGACATCACAGCAGATGTAGGTATCCTGTTCAGAATGCTGAGTGCTATTTTAAGTTGTAATTTATTTTGCTAATACTTTTTTAAATATTAAAATTGATTCCAGTGCAGAAAATGTAAAAATTGTTATTTTCATATGTAGGATATCATTTGGAAAAACTTGGTAATTTCCTGATACAATATACTTCTGAGGATCTTTATAATGTAGAACAAACACCTCTGCTTCTAATTAGTAGTTCCAGATCCATAAATTATTGAAAGTGTTGTATAACAGTTGACATAACTACAATTCACATAACTGGCAGATCATTTTGTGATGTGATCACTAGTTAAATTGACAGAAGGTTACTTGTTCTACAGTCTAGACAGACCTTGTACCTTTTCCTAACAGAATGGATTGTCGGTTAAAATTCAGGCTTTAGGAAAAACAGATATTGTGAGGCTGCTGAATCGCTGTTCTTGCATGTGTGTTGAAGGTGGAATCTGAAATCAGATATATTTTTCCACTGTCCCTGGAGCACTAATATGAAGTAGGTTATGTTAGTTACCCACTCCTGAAATTTCGTAGGCCATATGTATTATGCAGTCCTTCTTTTAAAGTAGTAGATGAGGTTACTTTTTGTGTGTTGTGGCATGATACATTGGCCATTTGTCTTGCATGTTGTGTGAATTCAAATGCACTTGATAAATTTGTGAACAGATGAGTTAGCATTTTTTCACTATTGAAACCACTTTTCAGAAAATGAGATCAGAACTTGGAAGTGCTCTCTTTTTCAGCATCTCTAAAGTAACTACATTGTGCGGTGTAGAAACAAGTTTAATAGGTGTACTTAATAAGCTCCCTTATGCCAGAGGCATTTATGCATGCCCTACTTTCATATAGAGCGTGTGGAAAAGAGCAATAATGAAGTCATGATAGCAAAAAATGTAGCATGCTTCAGTGTGCTGAAACAGCTGGAGGATGGAGATAGTGAGTGATAATTTTGCAAGATTTATTTAACAAACTTTGTATTTTTTGCATGAAGTTCTAAAGACATATGGTTGCTAGGTCAGACTTTTTCAGAAGTTTTGAACACCTGCAAGTTGCCCTGCCACTTACCCTTAAAAAAGATGCTGTTCTGTCTTAATATGTAGAATTGTTTTAAAGAGAAAGAAAAGCTTCATTCACCTTCTGATACAATTTGCCTTTTTCATGGGATCACTTGCTTGATATATAAGCAAGCTCTCTTGTTTGTTTAATTTGATCCCGGTGCTACTTTTCATGTAGCTTAAAACAAATTATGAACTATAGGAAAAAAGTAAACATGATTTCTCTTTGTGTTTCTGACAATCCTCAAATTCAGTTAATGCTTTATAAAGTCTCATTCAATTCCTAAAACATGGCGTAGTGTTGTTTGTTTGTTGTATACATACGCAAGTTACTTTATTGCAGAAATACAGGCTCATCTGTTGAAGGGTGCAATTAGACCTCAGAAAAACTGGCTTTGACTCCTTCAGCCTGTGCATAAGTTTTTGTAATATTTTTCCAGAAATATTTTATTAATATCACTGTTGCTTTTATAAAGTGTGATAACAAATTAATCACACATCCAATGTGCTGGATTTTTTCCAGGTCTACAGTGAATACAGAGCCAGTCTTGCATTTGACCTTGTTAGCAGTCGACAGAAAAATGTAAGCCTGAAAATAAAGGCATTTTCTTGTATTAACTAACATAATTGTTATGGGGGGGATATTGGAACAAATACTTAAAGAAATACATACAGAACTGTTACACTCCTACAGCACTGAAATTCTACTCTGCTTTTTTTAACAAGAGGTAACAGGAATATTTCCTTGTGATTTATATTCTTATTTTTATCCAGTTGTTCGGGTCAGTTCGGGCTTTATTTAATGTGTTGTTGAGAAGCCTCTTCCAGATACACTTACAGTCAGGGGATGGTTGTAACAACTTTGACATTTTTGAGATATGTGGGAAGTAAGCTTAACAAGATGTTCTTGAGATAATTTTAAATTACTGTTCTTTTTGCTTTATATTAACTGTGTTGGATCAAAATACAGTATTCATTAGGAATTTATATTATTTCTTCACAGACGGCATGCACAGATGCATAGGGATGTTTGTACCATGTGTGTTACTGTTGTGGCATGGGTATTTACAGAACACACAGACTGCTTGTGTTTTTCATTAGTACTGTTTTTTGGAAGACTATAAACAGCACACCTTTCCTGGATAAGTCTCTTAACTATTAGTCAGTGTTCTGGATGAGTGCTCTAACTATTAAATGAACTTCTATTGCAGTAATTTATGTAGTTTTCTTAGACACCTTTGATAGCTATTGCTAGGAATGCAGTAGTTATACCGCATAAAGAAGTTAGACACCTTCAATTACAAATAATTAATTATTAATAATTTGTTAATTTAAAAAAACGGTTTATTAGTTCTGAAAACTCACTACTTTTCCTAAGGATTCCCTGTGGAAAATGAGGCAGCATCATATAGGCACTAACTTTGGCATGATGTTCAATACTGCGTGAAAGCTGTCATGCAAAGTGGTTGTGTTTTGAGAGTTCAAATGTAAACATATTTTCAAAATTATTTTAACAGAATTATCCTGAGGCTAATTATAGATGATTGTAGAATGATTTAAAATTGCTAGTGTGATGGATAATTGTTCTTTTATCCCTGTTATGGGTTTTTCCGTACAGTATTTGAGGATCAAAGTCAAATTAATACAAAAAGGTCTCTAAGCTAGTAATAATGTACAGATGAAATATCATAGTGCGTTTGGATTCAGTGTCCTAATTGCTCTTGATTTAGTGATTTGTATTACACGCCAGTTGCTCTTGATCTAGAGCACTGAAGCTAATCTTACTGGTCATGGTAGTATTACATTTTTTTTGTCTGAGAGTACAGCTATCTGCATTTGAATTTCAAAATGTGAATAGGTACACTTTATACCAGTGTAGTGTTTGTTTGCAGAGATTGATTCTTATCTAGAGGGTCTGCCAAGCTAAAATAAGCTCATTCCTTTGCATAAATAGTTCATTATTCTTCCTCTTTTTTTCCTAGGCATACACAGATTATAGCGATTCGGTTTCTAGAAGAATGGGTTTCATTCCTCTTCCACTGGCTGTTTTAGTAAGTTGTATCTTTCCTATGAGTTTTCTGTCAGGAAGATCTCACTTTGAGAATATATGCCTGCGAGATAGCTAGCTCATTCTGATGTTTTGAGGATGAAATGATCACATTAAGTAACTGAAACGATGCTGCAAGGTTGAGTTAGCATTCAGTATAACCTATACCACATACTAATTATGCCTTCACGAATGTGTTACTGTTTATCAGCCTTTCATAGAAATTTAAATATATATTAATTTTATAGAATTTATAAGTACTTGCATTGTAGCAGTGGAATTAAACTACATCTGTGCTTATTAAACATTTATTCCGTTTGGCAATTATCCTGTTCATTCATTCAGAATAGTCAAAGCAGCTGGTTGCCAGAAGGTCAGCAATAGTGTACTAGTTTTCTTAGGTTTTTCATAGGAGGCCTCGTGGTTGTCCCTATAATGGTATGCTTAATGACTAAGTTTTCTTTTATATGAGGCACTGAGCTTCTGAGCTGTTGTAGAATACATGATTCTGAAACAGTTGACCTGGTTAACATGGACATGCTGCTGTAAAATGAATCACTTCATTATTGGAATTGTGTCCACATGCTGTCTGTTCCGAATTAACTGTTGCAGAATGTTTTCTGTAAACAGCTGCTCTGACTTTTGCCATACACACATGTAGACAGTAGTTATCATAATACTGGGAATGTGTCCTTTTTTTGCCAGCAAAGATGGTAATTCATAATTTTTCTGGAAGAATATCAATAGGAATTAACTTTTAAATGTAATGTTTTCCCAGAGATGGGGAAAAATACTATTGACAGGCTTTGCCTAGTTTTTATCCAGGATTAAAAAAAAAAAAACAAAAACAAAACCCAAAACAAAACCCCGGCCACACACACACACAAAAAAACCAAACAAAAAACAAACACCACCCCTCCAAAAAACCCCCCCAAAACCCAAAACAATTATGATCATAATCATGATTTCTTGTATAACTAAGTAAAGTACATCCAGTGAGAATTCAATTGAAATACTTTTTTCAAGTTAATTGTGTTCTGATATGATATCCTGGATACTAATAATTTTAAAACAAACTGAAGTGTTTTTCTGACTTGAAACCCTAACTATGAAATACTGAAGTAAAACGTGAGATTTCAGGATCATTTGTTACTGAAACTTGGGATTCATATGCCTAGTCCACAAAGCAATTTTGTATTCAAAATGTTAGCATAGTGCGAAACTCATTCTGTTTTACTGCATCAGCATCTCTTGACATTTTCCTCAAAAATTGTTAACTCAGCTTCCAGCCCTTGACTTTTGGAGAGGGTTTTTTTCACTTGTTGTTTTACTCAGAATTCAGTAGTGAAGGAAACATTATCAGACTGTAGTTTTGGCAAAGTTGCAACTAGGTCCTAGTATAAAACTTATTCAAACCAAAATCTTGAATAGTTAGCGCTACCAAGGGGAACATTAGAATAAATTTCTACTAATGTAAATGTTTCTACTTTTGACTTGAATTTAGCAAATAAGAAATGTCTGTTAAAATATTCTATTAATAATTGTGTGCTGTATGTTTTAACTGTTTAACTTGTATCCTTCAAACAGCTCATCAGAGTCGTAACAAGCTCAATAAAAGTACAAGGAGTCTTAGCTTATGTTTGTGTTGTGCTGTTCTACTGTGGGTAAGTGAATGCACATGATTGAAAAGTATTTACCATGACTTGATCAGATATGTGAAAAAAGCTTCTGTTCATACTTCTAGGTATAACCATAGTTTATATTCAATAGAACATACATGTGAAACACTTAACGCTCATAAACTGAAATTGAGAGTACAGATTGGTCCCTAAGTACTGTAACTGCGTTGGGGCATTATAGCCCTCAATAAAAAACTACTAGTAATGAAAATAACTAATGGAAAAATGATTGAAAGAATTTATGACAAACAAGCACCATATCTCTGCATAAAAGGGGAAATTGGATTCTAAGGAATTAAACTTTCTGTGAAAAGAACAAAATATTCAATATGCCAACAAAAATAAGCAGTTTAAGTGCTCTCAGCAGATCATTAATTCTTCTCTCTGGTAGCTAAATGCAAGGTTTCTTTGTGTTAGGAAACTGCTATATGAAAAAAAAGTAAATGCAAGGCTCACTGTTTTGGGAAGGGTGGGGTCAGTAAGTAATCTTAGTTAACGAATATAATGTCCTATGGGAATTTGTTTTCCAAAACCAATGATTTGCAAGTATCCCTTCACTGTCAAGTCAGTTTATACTTGTGTTATCCTTAACTTCTCACCAGTCAATACGTACTTCTGAGATGTGTTTAGTTGTACTTTAAATCCAGTCTAGTTTGCCTGTCTTGAGGCACTTGCTGTAGACTATGTGGGGATGACCAGTTTCTAGGAAAGCTGCATACTGAACTGTGTTGTTGTCTCTCAGTACTGATTGATATTGGAGTCCTCCTAAATTGATTATAAAGAATTACGTGATTCAAATTGCTGCAGCACAGAGAACCCGCCTACAGTACTGAGGGAATCTCTCTTCCAATGCCCTACCAAGTTGTGTTTGTAACTGAAGGCAGCAAGACTTGGGAAGTAAACTAGGAAAGCTGCATACTGAACTGTGTTGTTGTCTCTCAGTACTGATTGATATTGGAGTCCTCCTAAATTGATTATAAAGAATTACGTGATTCAAATTGCTGCAGCACAGAGAACCCGCCTACAGTACTGAGGGAATCTCTCTTCCAATGCCCTACCAAGTTGTGTTTGTAACTGAAGGCAGCAAGACTTGGGAAGTAAATTTTCAGCAGGTATGCTGGAAGAGAGGAGGCTGCTGTTTTACAATACCTTATGAAAAGAGTGGGATTACTACACATCTTTTTATGAATGGGTAGACTCTTATCTCTAATCTGACCTTGATCTGCAAAAGAAGTAGAGCTTGGTCTGATGTGTCTAGTCCGCATCAGTGTAGAGACACATCTCTTTAGGGTCGGATAACTAGGACTTTGAGATATCGCATATAGGCCAAGTATTAAAATGTTAGCCATATTCCTTTGCACCATACTTTGATTTCTTCCCCAGTGTACCACATGCTGTGCCCATGTTCTCCCTAAAGCCAACTCTATATAATTGAAAGCACTAGCCCCTGATCTTCACATTCAAGCTGTGGTATACCAAGCTCAGCACCTTCATTCTGCTCAGTGGTTTTTCCTTTTTCCCAATATATGTAATACTTCCCTACATCTGCCATTCCACTGCTGCAGCCCAGTCCTGGATTTTTCCCTGCCTCTGTGGCTTGGAGGATGGAGGACAGGAAGAAGTAATGTGATTAACATGAAGAGTTAAATGCTGGTCTTTGAAGGCATAGGTCACAAGAGTAAATACATTTTGGTTTATTTTGTCCTTATTGAAAAGTGAGAACAGATTTTTACTTCTGCCATGATTTCAGATTTGGAGCTAACTCACCTCTTGCACCTTTCAAGTAATTCGTGTTCTGAACATAAATTTCAACTTTTCATCAGATTAGTATAGCATAGATACGTGAGAAATACTGTGATAAAATCTGAAACAGTTAACTGGGCAAAGCATTGAAACTGTAATGTGAAGGACATTGTTTTGTATTGATATTTAACAACTGTAATACTGTAAGTTATACTATTAAAGAGTCTTACCCAGCATATGAAGCTTGAGTTTTCTTTTTCTAAGATTTTGAACAACTGTAAACTTAAATTGTTGTTAGAAATTTGAGCCTGGGGTGGACTGGCAGAAAATAATAAAGAAGAATTGCTAGAAACTCTTGCATAATTTTCCATGAAAAGCTGGAACTGCTACAGTAAAGTATTGATTTATGGCCTTTTCAACTTCTGATCTCATTAAATCAGAGTCAAATCTTGCTGTAAACACTTACTCTCTCGGAACAAAAGCATGTTACATAAAAAGTGTAGGAAAAATACCTCTAAAACTTATTAAAAATGGAGGAGAGCTTCTCAACTCTGAGAAACAAAATCTGTCCCGATAACCTAATAAAATTGTAGAGAATCATGGCTTTCAACTTGTATAAAATTATATAATCTTTGTGGTTGCTTGGATACTAAAATGTCAGTTTCTTTTGAGTACTAAAAGTGGTCTTCTCTGCTCATTCTTCCATTTCTGTAAATTTCTTCTACAAGTAAGTGTATTGCATGAAATTCCTTGTACTTTGTTTTTCTGTTTGACAAGTTCTGATTACACTAATGCAGTGAGAGAGAATGAAGCTGTTGCTGAAGTGTGCTTGGGTCACTTTATGATTAAGCAGTCAGACCCCCTCCATGGATCTGTGAATGTTCACTTCAAGTCGTCTTTTTAGTCTGTTAGTGATGTACATAATAAACAGATTTTCAGAGAGTGGAGAATGAATTCAGAGTCTGCATTTGGTACACTTTCATTACATAGGTTGATTTGCATAGAGAATATTTATATTCATCCTACAGAGAATAGATCACTATTTCCTTGTTCTGTAGTGAGCCTTCACCTGCTTCACCTCTGCTTTCATCTCTGGAGTGGAAATAGGTCTGCATGTCGTGTAATACTAGTAATAGAATTTAGATTTTACAAAGCTCATTTGAGTTGTAAATTTAAAAGCACGTGATGGTAGATGAGACCTTCCTGTTCTTCAAATGAGAAGACAGATATAAAAGGGACTTCAATGATTTGCTGAAGTTTGTGCTGCAAATTAGTGATAATAGAAAGTCCATGAAGTAGACTGTGCTATGATGGTAATGCAGTGCTGCCTCTTTGGATTTGTTGAGTTCTATGGACTGTCTTTTGTGATGTGAAAAAGGACTTTTTATGATTAGCCTGTAATTTGTGAAAGCTAGATATTTGCTTTCTTGTGGTTCAAAGTCCACTAGTGATCCTTGGCTGGGCACACTTAAGGCTACAGCTCTAAGAGTAGTGCATTTAATTTGGACTTGCGCTGTTGAGGGCCCTTTTTAGTTTTGTGTTTAAATATTTGATGTATTAAATGGCTGCTTAACTGTCTTTGTAGTCTTTTGTTAAACTATGATAAAACTTGATGTATTTCTCTAGATGCCTTCTGAAAAAAAAAAAAGAAAAATTAAGGATTGAATCTGAAACAAATTGTTAGGAAAAGGAAATTACCTTTTGATCTTACTATTGAAGGGATTTAATTTGTTACCTAATCATTCCAAGACAGCAGTAACCATATGCAATTATTTTAATATGAGTAATTGCAGTATGAATAATATCCAATTTTTTTAATATGCTAATGCAAATATGTAAACAAATCCTTTTATTTTTTCAGGTTAATATCTCTAAAAGTCCTTAACAGTATTGTATTGCTGGGGAAATCATGTCAGTATGTAAAGGAGGCAAAAATGGAGGAGAAATTATTCAATCCTGTCCTGACTACCACCCCAGGGAAGCCGGCTGGCAAACAGCAAAGCATGTTTAAATCTACCCAAGGTAAGGCGAACTGCCTTGTTTTGTTCTCAACTGTAATGAACATTGCTTTCAGACTAAATTTAATATTAAACCAGATGTATGACATTGTTGTAACCCTGTTGTAACCCTGTAACCCTGTTGCTGGACCTTGATTGTACCATATCACAGCTGTGAACGTAAGTCTCTAAATGTAATAGAATTTATAGCTTTTAGTTTATGCGTCTTCTTTTGGTTATAAATACTCATCTCTCTGATAAGATCCCACCCTGATATGTGGAGGTGATAGAAGCATCAGAACAGTAGCACGCTTTTGTTTGAAATTCATAATCACAGAATGGTTTGGGTTGGAAGGGACCTTTAAAGATCATCTACTCCAGTGCCCTCTGCCATGTCACTACATGAATAAGTAAATATTTACATATCATCTCTGGCAGTGCTGAAGTTTAATAAGGAAGCAATTTATGCATTTCTTATGGAAATTAGTGTAAAACATGGCACGCAATAGATACAATTACTTATAATTCTCAAGAACACATGAATGAAATGTTTTATGAAATCCAAATAGGAATTTCAGCTGGTCTCTACTCACTTCATTTCAAGTCTGTGCAGTGTGGTTTTCTCGTATGGGTCCTCAGCATTAGCGATTAATGTATAATTGGGATGGGGCATTATTATATTCCTGTGACACGTTATAGAAGGAAACAGAAACCTTCATTGTTCCAGTCAACTGAATTAGATTGTGTATTTTCCTCTGTGAAGAGCTCAATGAGAGCTTAACAGTGAGGCTTTTATTGTGTTCACGCAGTTGCTTGCCAAAGACTTGAACAGCTTGAAATGTAAGGTGCTTATTAGTCGTCATAGTGTCTCGCCAGCAATAGCAGAGTTAAGAATCTGTCAGTGTTTCAGTCATACATCTCTATATCTCGCCTGTGTTGAATCACATCATGCAGAAACTTGGTGCAGACGTTTATTTTTAAGTAGCTTAAATTCATAGAGTTGCTTTAGTTTCATCATGAAAGAATGTAATACGATTTGGTCTGAAATGCCTTTTGCATTTCATTAGACAACTATCATAATGATAATCTTTTAATAAAAGATTCTAGTACTACACTTGGATATGAGACTTAATAAGCTATACTTACTTAGACTGAGCCTTAAATTTACTCACAGTAAATAAATCTTTTTAGCTGAAGCAGCAGCAATTCTACCAGGTCAGCAGAGATGCTTATTTCCTCAAATGGAAAGATTTTGATTAAAAAGCAGCAATCAAAAAGCTTTTGCTGATTTTATTTAGAATATTCTAAACTTCCATTGCTGATGGAAAAAGCTCAACTTTTAACAGTTTTTCAGGGTTTTTTATACCTTTTAACAGCTCTTTATTTACTAGAAACCTCAATTATGTGAAAGAATGATTTTACCTTCCCCGGCTTCTGTGTGTCTGCATTATTACTGCTGGGCTCTGCAATATTGATTAATCCCTGTGCCCCACTTACCAGCTTTTTTTCAATATAGTCTTTCAACCCATCTCTTACTAGGATGAGGGTGAGGGAATTAATCTGGTCTACTTTCTATCGTCTTATAACGTAAGTCAATTTATTTTCTTAACAGTTTCCACCTCGTCCACAGAAACAGTTTAAAATTTTGAAGGATAACATTTTATACTTGCTCTTGAAGGATGGAAATTCTAATTACTGGTAATCATTTATAGACTGACCATCTTTCTCTGGAAGCTGCTGGGTTAGCAAATACTTACCTTTGTAACAAAGTTCTGCAATTAGTATTGCTTGTCTCCTTTCTCGATGCAAGTTTAGTACCTTTGACTTGCATAAGACTATAGAGAGTAATCCATGCACCTTCAAGTAGTAGATGATATACTGTGAAGAGATGCTATACAGAAAGAAGTTTTTGTAGTAATTTGGATAGTGTTGCCATTCTGAGAAATAATATTCCCTTGGGCTGGTCTGCAGTACTCTCCACATTAGTCAGATTTTTTCAGATTCCTTTAGAAACAATAACTCAGTCTTTATGAGGAGATAGTAAATAAGAAAAAAATTTCTTGTCACTTCCTTACACATTTTAATTCTTTAAATGTTTTAACAAAATGTGGAAACAATACATGGATATTACTTAAAAATTTCTTAGGTTAATGGAGCCGGTGTTCAATTGCACTGAACTAAGAGGCAGGCATAAAAATAGACATCTCTAATAGAACTGCTTTGGGAGCCAGTGCTATTACAGTGTGTAGCAGTGCATGAGTCATTTATTAGCTATCCCTAGAGAAGTCAGGCTTATTGTACATATGTAGAGGATTAGGCACATTTAGTTCCCTCTACAGAGATTCCTTTTCTTCATTTCAGTAGAAAATATTTGTGTGATTCACACAATGACTGTCAAAAATCTTTTTGCCTAAGCCAACAAAAATGAGTATGTAAACCAGAAGAATGCAGTGTATGTCCTAACATCTGCTGCTTATTTATGCTCTTGCTCCTTATCTAAACTTATGTAGAATTCATTTTCTAACCTTTTACCAAATAAGAAAAGGAAATCTCTTATGGTAAAACTAAGAAGAGGTAGTGGCTTCTACAAAGCATTCTTCTGTTGCTTCTGCTGATCTGATGCAGCACACTTTTTCAGGACACCTTTGGATTAATCTGGTTGTTATAGATGCATCAGCATGTCTGTGTTAAATTCATGATTATCTTTGTAATTGTTTTATGTTCCAACAGGAATTTCCACAGATGAAAATGGATCTGCGTCAGTTACCAATCAACCTGTGCATCAGAAGGAGAATACGCCCTCTTTACTTGTTACAAGCAATTCTGATCAATTTCTGACAACTCCTGATGGAGAAGAAAAAGATATAAGCCAAGACAGTTCAGAATTAAAACACAGGTCTTCAAAGAAAGACTTGTTGGAGATAGACAGGTTTACTATTTGTGGAAACAGAATTGACTAAGATTTTTTTTAATCAATGTGCTAAGGATACTGAGCTGTTGGGACAGCAGATGCTACCAGAATGGACAGTTGCCAAAAAAGGCACATAAATATTTATTTAAAAACTTAAATTATTAATGGCAAAAAATATTAATTTCTTTCTACAAGTAACTTGGCTTGGTATCTGGTCAGGTCAAGTAAGTGATCTTTAACTTGCCTCTTGGAAAATGTGGTGGATCGTGAGTCTCTAGCCTGGTGGCAGAGCTGCAGTATCACTTTTCTGGAAAATAGACTGGGAAGAAAGCATAATCCTGTTCTGCGTTATGAAACCATGCTTCCAGAAGATACTACTTTTCATGAAAGTTCCTCCAGTGTAAGGATATTCCTGGAAATGTATGACAACTTGACCGGAAGCTTGGCTTTCCAGTTACCTGTTTTATTAACCATCTGCAAGCAGAATTCAAAACTTGTGCTTATATCAACAAACGCATAAAGCATTGGTACATAAAACAGTAAGTCAAGATAGTTATCCTTGTCAACAAAAATCTTTTCAAGATGTATCTTGAAAATCTTGTAATCAGAATAAAATTTTGCTTTTAAATGAAAGACTTACTGCATAGTATTTTAT
>NW_009220355.1:0-8650 GCF_000690835.1 Fulmarus glacialis | reverse complement strand
AGGGAAAGATCACAGTAATGAAGGTTCTGCTTAACTGGGCAAATATGAAGCATAATAATTTCTTGTGTTAAGTTGTGTGTCCTGCAAGGCAAATTATTTATAAAATTATTTTTAAAAGCTGAGCATTTTTTGTTGCTGTAGAAAAAAATAATAAAGGGGCACTTCTATATGTTGGGAAAAAGCAGTGTTAATTGCAGCAAGCAACTGTTGTGTCGGAACTGTATGTATGGCATTAATGCAGCAGAAAAGAATATTAGACTGCATTTTGGGTTTAAGTCTGATAAGAATGACATCTGTGTATTAACTTGCCTGAGAACATGCCTATAAAAGTTCATACTGACAATCAAATCAGAATTATCCATTTTAATTGATTGGTTTTAGCCAAACTTAAATAGATGGCTAGATCTATAAAGAGCATTTAAGCATTACAGTGCATCTAAATTTCTAGTGGGAGATGCACTTGTCGGAGGATTGATGAAAGATAGTTTGGAATCCCCATACCAAGAATGGAATAAATTTGAGCTCAAAACTTAGGCTGGAGACTTGTATCAGAAGAGACTCTTTAGTTAATGATAAATTCCTCATATATTGTTAAAAGACAGCATTAACTTCAAATGCCTTTCAGATATTTAAGTAAGCACTGGTTTCACTTTCCAAGGGAAGGTATCATAAAAGTACTTCAGTGCTGAACAAATGAAGGCAAAATTTGCTCTTTGCTAATTTCATAATTTGTCAGAGTGGGAAAGCCAAAGTTTATTTGGTTTATGAACATGTGAAAGTTTAATGTATATGCTAATCCCTGAAACTTGCAGGACTACAGTAATATAGCAAATGGCGAGAGTTGGACAGAGTTATTACGTATCTGAGCAGACTTGGTAATGAGATAGCTTTGCCATACAGGTTAGCATCGTCTGCTCTGGTGGGAGCTTCTTGCTGCAGTCTTTCAGCCTCTCCTCTCCCATCGAGAGTAGCTGGAATAACGGCTAAAATCTGTGGTTACTGTTCAGGGATGAGAGTAAAAAGAAGAGGACTTGTGCTGGGGAAAAATTTGAAATTCTTTAATTTTTCATGTATTTTATACTAATTGGAGATGTTCACACATTGAGATCAGATTATCTGTCAATTTGCTGTATCTTATTTTTGAATTATTTAGCAGTTGCTAAAGGAAGCTTGAAATTGCTTTCATTTTTTTCTGTTGAATGACATTCTGTATCAATTTTATAAGTGCATCTTGTGTGAAAATAAAATTCAATTTTGTAATATTTGTTTAAAAAAGGAAAAGTACAGAGTCAACATTTCTTTCTTAGTATTCAGAGTTGGTAAACTTGCAATGTATTTACTGTATCAAACTCCAATTTCCATAAAGTAAGATTCTTGCAAATGTGGGACACGAGTGTGCATAAGAACTGGGTTATCAGTGGCTTTACTTCTGATTTATTTCTCTAGTAGTTGGTTATTGTGACTTGTAGGAAGAAGGTATTGATGCCAACCTACTATTAATTTGTTTTTGAAGGCAAAGCCCATGTAAATGAAAAAATATTATGTCTTAAGGGAGTTGTAATTTATATAGTCAGTTACTACAATTGGACTAGTTACACCTACACAGCAAAGCCAAATGGAACTGCAGTATAAGCTTAGGCAGATCCTTTCCTGAGCATGTGACAGTAACAGTGAAAGGGTAATGGCTAACTGCTCTTAAGTCCAAGTCCTGGCCTAGATCCTCGTCTTGAGGCTTAGAGCCTTTGTTGCTTTGTTTTTACACTTGAATTGTAAACTAGATCTAAAGCAGTATAGCTGGGCTTTGGGAAACGGCTGTTATATCTCCGTTTGTTGTGTAGGCATAACTTTGTTGAGTTAGGGATCAAAATAAGTCAACGGTATAGTTGAGGCATTGCAAATACAACACTTCCCATTAAACACTCTGAAAGTCTGGTAGGAGCCCAACTGGGTATGAAATTTTGTTGTTTCCTCTTGCTCCAAGCTCTCTAATTGTTCTCATGTTCTTGTTTGTGATTAATAGGGATTCCTTGAATATCTAGCAGTGCATCTTCAATTAAAGGTCACAGATTCTTCTCTGACCCTCTTGGAAGTCCTCTCAGAAGTCTAGAGGTGGCTGGAGTGGGGAGGGAGCAAACCACAAACCAAACAAAAAAACCCCAGCAAATTTCTCATCTATAGATGCAGTTCTTTCTTTCTTTAGGTTGTCTTGATAAGCTCCTGTCTTAACAGTGAAATAAATAAGAGCCTCAGAGGTTAAGCAGTAAATAAATTGAGTTCGTCAATTAATAAATCCTTCCAAAAACAAAATCTAGACAGTTCTGATGCAAGCAGTGATATTTCAACTAAAGTCACAGTTGCCAAATTAATTCCAAAAGCACACACTGAGTACAGTGTATATTCATAATTAGTATTATTCATTATGGAGCATTAGGGAACAACCATGTTTTCCATAGGATTATTTAATTAATCTTTTGAAGCCTTTCAGATATTCATCAGCTAAGCAGAATTTCCCCTCAAGCAAAGTAGTTTTACAATCACAAGTACACTGTTAATTTACTTGCCTCTTAATTTAGAGTGAGTTTGTTGAAACTTTTCAACTTTGTCTTGTTTGGATTTGTAGTGCAAAATTTTCTATATTCTAAATATTCATTTAGAAGTCAGTTTTTGTAAGTCAGCAGAGTTCTCAAGGTCACTCGTTAAAGCCAGTATTTGCCCAGTTGTGGCTGCTATGCCAGCTCAGCTGTTGGGCTACAATTCTGAATCTATTTGGTGGTGGTAAGCAAGAATGAATGCAGCTTAATTATGGCACAAATATAATCAAACTCTGTGAAACTCCTGAAAGATTGCAACATTTTGTTTTACAAATTGGGCCACTCCATTGTGAGTAAAATAGGAGTTGTACCAACTGTGTCAGCCTTGGGTAATCATGGCTTCAGAAATGCTCTTCACAATTACTAAACGAAGTTTGCTTTTAAAACTTCAGAGTAATTGCTTTTTCTTAGAAATTAGGGATGTGTTAATTTTGCTGACTCCAAGGAAGCGAATAGTTTTGTGTGAGTACTAAGCAGCTAGCAAAGGGGGCTGTAACAAGTTGTGAAACTGGTGCAATGAGACCACTTTATCTCAAGGAAGTTTTTCTATATATGGTGGTATGAGATGCTTAGACTATGAAGGCTGTCAAAAACACCGAACGTATCATTTCTGTATGTCTTTTTCTCTAGGAGAACAGTATCTTTCATCGGCCATGCCAAGTAAGCCAGAGCCTAGCTAGACTTTTAGGACTTCAGTATCTGATTTAGAAAAAATGCTGCCAACAGAGGAGTTGTAAGAGGGATCATGAATATATAACACCAAAGAACACTCTTTAGGAAGCTCGCAGCTCTAATAACAGAAAAATCCAAAATGATAACAGGTTTTTAAAATATTTCTCAATTTTGTCCAAAACACTATTACCACATTTGCAATGAAATAAACTCAGATTTTACAATGTGCCCTTATTGTAAATATGCTGCTCACCTGTACATCACAGTTACTGCTTTAGGCTGTGTAGGCTGTCCTTCCATTCATTACTACTTCGTAGGAGAGTAATGCTGTCAAGCAGAGCCAAGGTTTCACTTTTAATTGGAGGCAGTTCTGTCTTGCAGCCGAACTGTAGAAAGTGTTGAGCATCTGGGGGGGAGAGAGGAGTCGACTCTGTGAGTACAAAGATGTGAGTTGCAGCAGCATTACCTTGGGTTCTTATTTTTTTAGTGCAGTTATATTGTAAACTGTGCTGAATAAATCCTGTATTGAATAGGCAAACACATTGCATGTATTATACATTACATTGCATTTACTACTTTCATGGTTTTGTATCAGAAATTTTATATCAGAAATTACTTATTAATCTTAGATTGGTGGTAAGAGCTATGTTGCAAGGTAAGTGTATTTTTAATAGGGCAATTTTTGGTGTTCAAGGAGGGTTTGATTTTATGTTGGTGTTGCTTCTTCCCATCCATACTCAGTTTGTTGGACAAAAGCAGTAATAAGTTTCTATGTATGTTGACTACTTGGAATATCAGAAAGAGTATGTTCCTGTGATGCCCAGTCCTGACAGATGCTTATATCTGCTGTTCCTGTTGAAAATAAATTAAGTATCAAGGTAGCTCACAAACCACTTGTTTGATGCTGACAGTTTAAAATAAGTAATTCAGAGAAGTGGAATTGGGAAGTGATGCCTTTGATTTACTGAGATGTGTGGCAATGAAACTTAAAATCCAGCATTGGACAGCACATTGTTAGGCTCGGTACACTAAATGAAAACGGGAAGGTATTTGAGTTGATGCTAGCAAGTACAATCCTGGTGATGGGACTGACTGTCCATCCAAAATTTTCCTGCAGATTTGATTTGAACTTGACATTCTTGCTAAAGGCAGCAATATAGCCATCAGCCAACTTCTTTCTATAGCCAAGGCAGCAGGAGCTGTGCTAAACTAGTCTCTTCTGGAAACAGTTCTTAAAGTGGCATGTGTGTATGTATCTAACCTCGAAGCTATGGGACCTTGTTTTCAGGTCAGTTAACACTCTCTCCCCTTTGGACTCCTGCAAGGCGTAGCTGTAATGAAAATGAATCTTGCATTGAGGCTTGGCACTAGCTACTGATTTGAAACAGTGTCCTTAATGCGGTAGCAGAGAACCCACCTATTAGACTGATCTAAAAATTTGAGTTGCCTTTAGTCACTTAAAATTACTTTGATGTTGGAGGAGAGCGAATTCTGCTCCATCTGAGGTACGGACTTATGGTGTTTGTTCTGCCATTTAGTGACCACGTCCTCTTTTGCCTCCATGTGGGCAGGAGTAAATTCTCTAGTTTTCTCTCTAGTTTTTGTGCTAGATCCTCATTTCTTAAAAGCAAGAACCAAAGCCCCAATGTATATTTAATAAGTGATTCTTTACAGTAGGTGTTCTGCTAATGGCATCAGAGTAATTTTGTGGAATTGATTTACCTGTTTTGTACACCTTCTGTTCAGAAGGGCAATTTGCGTGAGGTAAGTTTCAGCTTTTGATCTGAATACATGTGTAATTTCTTTTATTACTATTTATTTAATTCATTTGACAAGTCTAGTTTCTAAAACATCAAAATTCCAGTAGTCCCAATTTTCAGTAGTGTGGATTTTTGTCCCAAGGGGCCTGAGGGCAGTAGGTCTGCTAAGCTCTTGATAAGCTAACCACACTGCAAACCCTAAGAAACAAAAATACAAGCTCCGTTGTTTCACATAACCGCTGTAAGGAGCAAGATAATCTCTGGTTTCTCTCTGGTGTGAGCAGTCCATGAGAGCAGGAGGAGCGCTGTGAGTAGGAGACCAATACACCATATACTCAGTTTGCAGGTTTTAACAGTTTACCTGTAAATTCTCCTTACAGTTTAAACGCCAAGGAAATTAGCTAGATCTTACATCTGTTCTCCTTGCTGTCATTTTGGATATGTCAAATTTTCATTGGTTATTTTAGCGTTCATCCAGGCCATAATCTGCAGCTTTTTTTTTAAGACAAAAGACTAAATAAATCTTGTCTGTAGAGGAAAATATGCTCACTGGAATTTAACTTGAGAAGGGAAGGGCTCTTGGACTATTAAAAATGTTAGTTGTCTTATTTTTATAACAATTACCTTTTCTTCCTCTAAAGACAATTGCTGGCTTTGGCTTTGTCATAATATTCCAAGTAGCTGTCGGCAGCCTGTGGTGAATAGTGAGATGGGTATCAAAATCAGCGTTATGATTTCACTACTGGATAATATATGAGTACAAGGACACCTGATAACCTTCAAACACAACCCTGCAATGGCTATAAACCAGAGCTCCCTAATCAACGAGAAGCTGCGGCCTAAAAGTCATATGAAACCTGTTAATTCTGTTTCGCGTATTATGGAGCATTTGAAAGTCTTTCCTAGTGTCTTGAAGAGAAATTGTTCAGGATAGTGTTTTTCACAGAAAAAATAATCAGGGATTTTCTCCTGTCCACTGTGGGGTAATGCTCAGCAGACTGGGGCTTCTAAAGCCTGTCTTACTTATATGGTTGCTAATGATCTACAAAGAATATATAGATGACTTTTTTTATTTAAAAAAAAAAAAAAGGGGAGGGGGGGCTGATAAATAACTTCAACCGGCGGGGGGGGAGGAAGTTTTAAAATAGCCTCTGCAAATGTAGAACTGCATACATGAAGTGTAACAGTAGGAATAACATGCATTTGGGTGCACGTTTCCAGAGATGCATTTGTGTATGTTCACGTGGTAGGGACAAAGTAGGGTCTTTTTTCATTGTCATTCCACGCTCTTAAGCCGTGCCATTTTGTCACTTTGACTGTCAGCGTAGCCCTTCAAATCAACTGAATGGTCCCCAAACAAAATTCGGCTGTAACACCAGTTACTGAGTGCTTTTGTTCCCCCGGCTGGATACCAGGTCTTCAAAGCATGTAGTTGCCTCTGCAAAGGTACGTGCTCAGGACTTGGGGAAGGTCTTCCTTTGAGCAGCATTTTGTGAGATACCAGACAAGAAGCCCTCCTAGAGCAAGATCTGAGTATGTAGATGAGAACAAACCCCCTTCTTCATGGATCAGTGCAATCCTCGACTCACTGAGCTGGGGAGTAGGGGGGACCTGGCTTTGGGCACTTTATAAGAGCATGTATTTCCTCTCCTTTGTTACACTGCTCAGGAACTTGGCCAGGTATGGTTTCCCTCTGCTGATGGGTGACAAGGTGAGGCTATGGCATGATGTGAACTCTGACAGGCTCTCCTGGATGTAGATTGCACATAGAGAACAGAGCAGAAAATGGAGGCCTTTGTGAAAGCCCCCTTTGTAACCGTAAATAATGCACCTTTGTATCATGGTACAGAAGTTTCCTACTTGACCTCATGTTGTAATGAGTAAATGGTACACTTGCATCCAGAGAGAATCATTTAGAGACACTTCTCTTGCATCTCAAAGCTGACAGTTGAGCGCGCAGGGGAGGGGTGAGGGATGGTGCTGTGGGGGTGATGATGATGATGCTGTGATTTGACTGGCACAGGAAGAAGGCACATGGGCTTTGTTCCACTTGCCCCATGTAAAGTGGGGTGGATTTGTGTGTGGGCCTGTAGCAGCCTGGCATATGCTGTGGGGGAAGATGGGGGTAAGATCTGAGCTCCAGCCAGCA
Organism: Fulmarus glacialis; assembly: GCF_000690835.1. Lineage (NCBI taxonomy): Eukaryota > Metazoa > Chordata > Aves > Procellariiformes > Procellariidae > Fulmarus > Fulmarus glacialis. The sequence continues at coordinate 1,478 of NW_009220355.1, read as the reverse complement.
CCTCGCAGAAGGTAAAGGAGACATTTATAGAGGTTACCCTACAAGTACAGCAGCTCCAGCCCTTCCACTACTGGACCTTTTTAAGCTACTTGCTTTATTATTAGGCCGTACATACACACAACAGTCACAACTTTTAAAGAGTCAGGGAAGACAGTGCTGTACACTGGGCTAGAGCAGCTAGAGTATTTTGAGAGGCCAATGTAATCATTTGGATCTTTCTGGGTTTATTCTGCTCTTGTTTCCTCCTTGTTCCTCTGTGTTGGTGCTCATCACGTAGTCCAGCTGGTGGCTGGGTTCCCTGCCACGAGAGCAGTGGAGAACAGCTTGATGCCAGGGCTGAGGTTTGTCCTCTGAGCTGGTCAGCTGGTTTCTGCCTGTTTTGTTCCAGTACTCACTGCTGCACTCGCTTGTTTTACTTGTCTATGGTTTTTTTAACCTTGTTAATCAAGCCTGTTGATTAGACAGTATCAGAAGCTGGATAGAGCTACTTATTCTAGGTCAGGTCCTGTCCAATGCAGCATCCAATTCATGTACCTCCTGATAGATATTTGCTTAACATCTTCCCCAATCTTAAATGACAGAGACTCCACAACCTTCTTGAACAGTAAATATGTACACTGGAAATGCTGCTGTTACCTGTAGAAAGCTCCCTACTGTCTGTTTTAAGTCTTCCTTACTGAAATTTAACTCCCCCTACTTTTTGTCCATCCTGGGCATGGAGAATAAATTTCACATCTTCCTTCCTCTCTCTTTTTCTCTTACATACTTGGCAGCTGAGACTGCTTCATGTTTCCCTTCAGGCTCCTTTGCTAAACCACCCCAATGAGTTCAGCTTCTCTTTGCGTGGACAGCTTGTCCTATGCTCGTGCTGGGCACAGAACTCCAACTGATGCCTTCCTACCCAGCTGAGCTGAGCCTGAGGATTACATCAGCCAGATTTTAGTTGCCAATCCCTGGTATGGGATTTACCTCTTAAAACCAGGGTGCCACTTCTGACCCAGGAGAGCTTGAATGCACTGCAAGATCTGTATACTTTCCATGGAACTGCCTAATTGGTCCCAAGCCTGCACTTCTGCTGTAGTGTAGTGCTGCCAAAATGTAAAATCCTGTATTACAGCGGCTTTAGTTTAATTTTTTTACCATCTGTTTCTGTGGTTAGTCAAGTTTGTTTTGAACTCCTGTTCTGTAGTGTATTCACAGCCCTTCCTTTACCTTTCTCTGGCACCAGCACAATACTACTGAGTAAAAACACTGAATGGTAATGGAGCATGAAGAAACCTCTCAAGAATCTTAAAATCTTACTGCTGTGTGATGATGAACTAGTGATAAATACTCCCCAAGCAGGATTTCCCAACAGCTGACAAGCTTTGTCAACTGCTCCAAGCAATTTTAGTTTGTACTGTGTTTCCTTAGTTTGAGAACATCATGTGAGAGAGTATCAAAAGCTTCATGAGCCACCGAGGCGAAGGGCTCCGGAG
>NW_009220354.1:36064-36639 GCF_000690835.1 Fulmarus glacialis | reverse complement strand
CCCCTCCCCCCTCCAATTTATTTTTGCAGCCCGGGCTGCGCCCGGTGCAGGGATAACACCGCGCTCTCCCGCTGATGGGCTCCCTGCCTGTTCCCATCCCAGGGAGACCCCAGCCGCGCTCAGCACTTTGGGGTCTTTTGGGGAAGGGATGGGGGAATATGCTGTCTTTGAGCAAAATATTGAAAGATTAAGGTGTGGAGGGAATAAAGGGGTTTGGTCCACACTTTGTAGGGTGGAGGTAAACTCCCACCGGGCAGGGATTGTCCCTCGCAGAGGAGTAGCAGGGCACAGAGGATTAGGGACCCTCTCCCGCAGCGTCCCCGTGGGCAGCCCGGCCCCGGGTGGCCCTGTGAGGTGGGGACAGCTCCTGACCCGTATGCCTTGGGTGTCTCTTCCAGAGTACCTGGAGGAGTTCCCCGGGGACGGCCGGGAGTGCGTGAACTGCGGGGCCATGTCCACGCCGCTCTGGAGGAAGGATGGCACCGGGCACTACCTGTGCAACGCCTGCGGGCTCTACCACAAAATGAACGGCATCAACCGGCCGCTCAAGCCACAGAAGAGGCTGGTAAGAGGGG
>NW_009220354.1:0-36001 GCF_000690835.1 Fulmarus glacialis | reverse complement strand
AGGGATCCCCTGCTCCACCCGGGAGGTGGCTGGAGGGCAGGAGCCGGGGGGCTGTTGCCGTGTCTGTACTGTCGGGGTCTCTGTACTTGTGTTAGGGCCTGTTTGACCTTTGGTTCTCCCACGAATAAAATGCCATCGGCACCAGCGGGAGCCCCTTGTTGCGATGCAGAGCCAGTTCGGCTCAGGAGGAGCAGAGTGAAGCTGCGGGGGGATTGCTGCCCTGGCAGGCTGGTGGGCAGCAGGGACCGGAGGGGTCCCGGGGCTGCACGGAGGGGCTGTGCCACAGCGAGCAGGGGCCGATCAGCCCTGCCTGCGGTCTGGGGCTCTGTGGGCTTCCTCCGGCTCCATTCCCATAGTGAGCGCGTTGCTTTTTATTCTACAATAACAATTATTATTTCCTAGTTCTTCATGCAGACACACACGGTCTAGGCAGAGTAGATGAACAGGAGACAGGGCTGATCCTGAGCTGGCCCAGGGAGGTTCGCGGCCACTTGCAATGGGAGCAGGATGAGGCCCAGTTCCCCTGCTGCCTAAGGAGGAGATTTGGGGTTTGGTAGTTCCCGGTTTCTCTGCAGGTTAAAGCACTAATTCCCCCCCACAACATGATATTGGGCTTCATCCAATTGGAATCCCATCGTGAGAGAGGAAAGGCGCCTCCTTTTTTTTTTTTAGAGTCGCTTTGGGATGTTTAAATTTGGTGGTAACAGTTTTGGTTTCAGAGCCTGTCATCAGAAGCCATCATTACAAACAGGATGTTTGTCGGAGCCATGCTGGGGAACAGCTGGGAGCTCCTTTTGCTTTCACTCGGGGTGTATTCCTGCAGTTATTTTTTTGCATTGCAAAACAAATTATTAGCAATAACCCAACAGTGACAAGTTTCTGTGTAAGAAAACCGTAAAAAAAAAAAAAAAAGTTGGGATTGAGCAAGATTCTGATCCCGGGAAGGTGGCTCTGGATTTGCAAAATGAAATAGGCAGCGGCTCTGTGGAAAATCACCCTGTTTGGTTCATCACATCAAACTCGAGGCATTTCTGTGAAACATTCAGCATTATCCAACAGGATTTGCCTGTCTCACCAAAATCCTCCTGGTTTCCTTTAAATGTAATGACATTAAATCCGCACCCCGGCAGCGGGCTCTGGTCGCTGCTGTGCTTCAAATCTCAGAGTTACGCTGCTGATTTCTTCAGAGCAAATACGATCCGTGCATAGAGAGAGAGGTGCAAACCAGTTTAAATCCAACTCCGCATTTTGGACTGGCATCAAAATGTGGCGTTGGATGAATTTCCAGGGTTTTTTTGAACAGCTTTTCCCCAAAGGAATTGGAGAGATCTCGCTGCTATTCAGTATTTTATTTCGGCGCGTGGGAAGGGAGCCAGCCTTGCGTTGCCTGCACCCTACCCGCGTGGTGCAGGCAGCGCCCGGGAACCCCCAGCTCCCTGCCTGCTCCCCTGTCCTTGCCGGCAGAGCCCCATACGCAACACCCGTGAGGCATTTTTCGGCAAATATTTCAACAAAGTTTTCTGGTGGAGAGCGCTAGTTCGCAGAATTAAGACTGTTTCCCAGGGATCAGCAAATCTTGCTGGGAATTATCAAAGCACTTCCAACCTTTTTTATTATTATTTTGGCGATCAATACAATAATGATAAAGCCCAAGTGAAAGAGCTGACTCTTATCCAGGGGAAACGTTTCAGTAAGGTTGAAATACTTGAGGGGATTTTGGTTTATGGATTAGAAAAGGGGTTGCAATTTTGACTTTCTATCCTGACTTTGGAATGAAACATTTCAAAATCTTGGATTTCCCTAAGGGTTTGAAATCTCATGTTGCAACAAGTTCTGCCCCGTCAGAGGAAGGGGGATCCACTGATGATGGACAAGAGGGTGCCAGGCGTACTCTGCAAATCCACCACCGAGGGAGCGACCTGCACCCCTGTGGCTTGGGATGTTTCTTCCCCCGAATGATTTCCATGGTGGGGGATGTCTTCCCTGCTCATAAGCTCACCCACACAGGCTGGGTGGGAGCGGAGCAGTGAACGCGATGACACACCGTTGCTCTAGGAACGATGAAATCGGCTGTTTCACAATATGGTGAAATACAGACACGGGAAGGAAAAATGGTTGCTTTTGTCCTTTACGTTACGACCTTTGTTCTGTAAGTAGACGCCGCGCTGGGAGTTATTCTGAATTCTGTTTTCTGCTGAAAGCCCTGGAGAATGCAACGTGGCCCAGATAACACTGCGGGAATGACGTCCTGCAGCTCGGTAGCGCTCAGCCTGCTTGTGCGTGGGAGAGGGTGAGCAATAGTAGTGTAGTTTCCAGTTCATTTTTTGTTTCTTTTTTTGAGATAAGGGCAACATCCTCTAAGCAGCAGGGACAGCCGTTTTGCTACAGCCTGTGTCTCGATTCAAAGCCCTGTGGCTTTCGGCAGAAAGGATTTATCTTAGAGGAGGATGGAAGCAGCACTTTATTTTAGGCAGTATCTTTTCTAGCCAAAGTTTCTTGGTGCATTTCACAAGATGATACCTTAGACCCGGTCCTAAAAGTCAAATCACTTTTACCATCCAGGAGCAGCCGCTGGAGCATCCTTGCGCATGCAATTTCCCTGTGGTAGGAGCAGCGCTGCGGTGCAGCAAGGGGGGGCAGATGCAGCAGCCGTCCTGTGCTCAGCAGCTCCCACACCGTCCTGAGTTGAAGGACTAACCTGGAGTTGAGTCTTGCTGGCTTGGCTCAGGGGGTATTTTTTCAGCCTGTCTTTTTTTTACGGTTTGCAATGCCACAGTTTGGTGACACTTTTGAGGAAGGTGGTGATGGGACCGATCGCAGCCCTGGGACAACCTGATAGGACCCTAGAGCCATGCAGTGCTCGCATGTGTGCCTTGGCTTTCTCCTGCCCGTCAGTTCCTGGGCCTCCCTTGTCCTCCGAGGTGTGGGTTTGCCCAGAGCCACAAAAGCAAAGGCAAATCTCAGACGATGCTGCTGCCTTTGGCTCTGAGCCTCGGATCTGCCCACTTTCAGGAGCTGAGCTCGGGTATCTCAGCACGCTTTGCTGCAACCTCTTTCCTATTGACACCAGGTCCCCTCCGTCCTGCTGGCAAGGGGGACAGAGAAGCTCTGATTAAATCTGGGGGTTCAGAGGCTTCTTTTTTTCCTGTGAAACCCTGTGGTTTCATTTCCACCTTTGAAAAGGAGGTGAAGCAAAGTCTCTGATGGCTTTGGGCTCCCTTGGAAGGACCTGCCCTGCTCGCTCTGAATTTTTTGGGTTCCCCAAGCAGCACTGGCACACGGTTGATTCGATAAGCACCAACTCACCATTCCTTGAGCTTATCAGCAACACTTGGCTGTCAAGCCTGGTCCGTGAGGAGTTTTTGTTTGAGTGTATGCTGCATTTGTATAAATAAACACTGGAGCACAATGTTGAAGTCAACAACTTCCTAGACAAGGTCAGAATGGTACAAAGGCAGCCGGGTGGAGGCAAGCAGAAATGCGTTTTCTTCTAAGGGAACTGCTGGGAAACAGCAATAATGTATTGTACCCTTGTCCTTCAGTGAGCAACAGTAGCCTTGACTGTCTCTTTCTTGCCAAGCTGGCAGGTTGTGGTGCAGGGCCAGGTTCTTGTGGGGTTTCTGGGGTTTAAATTGTAATATTTGGCTGTGGAGGATGGTTTCTGCTCTCCCTGGCTGTGCAAGGAGGAGGCAGCACAGGGAGTGATGTGCAGGAGATGCGGAAGGCGCATGCTGCTGCCCCAGCAGAAAGCCCGCGAGCAGGTCGTGATGCAGCGCTGGCAAGTGGGCAGAGCTCTGGCAGGGCTGGCATTGCCCTTGGGCCACCAGAGCCATGGGTCTCATTGCCACATCGTCTGCAAGCCGCGGACAAAGCGTTGTATGAAATAGGGACAGCGTGTGCCTCCCTCCCAGGGGCCTGCGTTGGCCCAGAAATCTTGGGGCTTTCCAAAGGGCTCTGTGTTGGCCTTCCTCCATCCGCAGGTGATGATAGATCTCACCAGCCCACGCCGGGCACAGTTACCCCAGGGCTGAGTGTCTCCAAATTCCCCTCCACACCCGTGGCAGGAGCTGGACCTCAGAGCCCCTTGCACCCGTTGGGTGCTCAGCACCTCCCTCTGCTCCCATCGGGGCTGAGGTCCCTCCCGGTTGCAGGGGTGAACGGCACAGCCCCGGCAGCTGAAAGCCTTTAAGGAAGCTCTGTAGCTGCTCCAGGATCTTGCTGTGACACCATGTCCCATATTAGGGACAAGGATTGCTGTCCCCTCCTCTGTGCCAGGCTTGTCAGCTCACACCTCGGTGTATTATTATTTTTGCCTGGTTATTTCTTGAAAGCTAAATAATTTCCAAAGTAAGACCGTTATTTGCACATAGTTGCTGAGACCTCTTTGCTGGGCAACGGGTGAATCAAAGCTTGGGCATGTCACTTGCGTCTCTTGAAACTCAAAGCTGATCTTTATTTGACTGCTAACCTTGTAAAAACATTTCATTTTTATTCCTAGTCTTCCCACCTCATTCATCGTATTGCTCAGTCATGATATCGAGCAATAATGGAAGAATAAACAAACAGGGAGTTCTTTATTGCCTGCATCACCTATCGTCTGCCTTTGAAAGGAATCAGAGTGATTTTTCTCAAGGCTGAAGAACATATTCAAACACCTGAATGTAGAGAGCCTATGATATTACTTATGTCACTGGTATCTTATACTTAGTGAAGTCTTTTATTAAAATAGTTTCAATACCTAGTGTTAAGAGACTTTCAAATGAAATGTCTATTGAGCTGACAAGTCTGTATATAGAGACTTGTGAATTTTCCAGTGGCTTGAAGTACAGTTGTCAGAAATGAGTTTGCTGCTTCTGCCAGAATATTTTCCTTCTCCGTTTGGAAGTATTAACATTTCAGAGCCAGCAATCACTGCACTCACAAAATATGTCATTAATTAATGTTTGCACGGTGTTTCTGCAGCCTGTAAGAGAACAGATTATCGAGACGTGCAAAGAATAACTTCCCTGGTCTCATCACGGGCCAGTTCAGTGTGGTTCTGCTCAGTTCAGCCAATTGATTCCAGTTGTCTTAAACCAGAGATTAATTGGGATGTTGCTATCTTTAGTGGTAGTTCTGAGTCCAGAAAACCAGAAAAGAATTCACTTAAAGCATGAGGAGTTTTCTTCGTGCGCTTAAAGCCTGGCTGGCATTTTCCATCTCTTTCTCCATCTGAGTGGGTCTCCTGGAGGAAAGTTCTCTATGCTCTGAGTCCTGATCACTTCCAGCAGATTTCTTGGAAGTTTGTGAAATGAGTTGCAAGGTTATTTGCCAGGTTTATCAAGCTCAATAAAAAAAAGCACTTGCAAATTAGAGTGATCTCATTTGAATGTAATTTCTTTGATCTGAATTTGGCTATCGTGTGTGTTTCACATTTTCCAGGAAATAAGTGTAATTGGAGATTTTATTTTTATATGAGAGGAAATTTCCCAATTAATCATTCCCATGTGTGCATTCATGTGTGTGTTTGCTTGTTTTTAAGTCTTCATCTAGACGTGCTGGCCTATGTTGCACTAACTGCCACACAACCAATACCACCCTCTGGAGAAGGAACGCCGAAGGGGAGCCTGTCTGCAACGCCTGCGGGTTGTACATGAAGCTCCACGGGGTGAGGAGCGCGTCTGCACCGGGAGGGACCCTTTGGGCGCTGGGATCACCACCCAGCAGGTCCAGGATATCAGGTCTGAAGGGACCAGCCTCTAGACTGGACCCAGAAGAGCCGTAACCCAGTCCTGTCTCCTTGAACAGTTAAAAGCTCAGTCTACTGAGATTCTCCAGAATAAGGCTAAGGGGGTACTGGAACACTTTCAGGAGGTATACCTGCATAGAGGAGAGATTTCTGGCACTGGGTGGCTCTTAATTAGGTTGTTTGCCAAGTTACTCCCCAAAAAGAAAGCTTACCAGGCTGCAGTAGCTGGAGACTGAAGCTTTCCAAACCCAGGAGATAAGGAGCATGTTTCTTCTAGATGTGGTAATTAAGAATGTGTGAAGGATGCTAAGGAGTCCACGTGGAGGCTGGCTGATAACATTTATCCACAGAGGATGGGAACTGTTGGTAATGTTTCCATCAGCCAAAAAGGAGACTTCATCCCTCCATGCAGGCCTCTTCAGACTTCTGCCATAAAGGTTAAAGTCTCTTTATCCCATGAACATTCCCTCTGAGCCATGTAGGCTCTCAGTCTGTCAGTGTAATTTAATAGGGCCCTGTCATAAAGGTCACTAATAAATCAGGAAAAGGAAAATAGGAAATAAAGGAAAAAACAAAATTTGTGGGAAAGCCTTAGCTGTTAGCCTTATACATCTTCCAGCCAAGGCCTGTTGCAGAGAAAAATAGCACTTAGTGAAGGACAAGGACTTTAGGTGCTTTGCATGAGCTATAGCACGTAAATAGGAGGGCAACATGTGTGTGGGATGGAGCTAAGTAAAATACAATATTAATGATTCCAAACTTTATGGATGTCAAGGTACCACGACCTCTGGCCATGAAAAAGGAAAGCATCCAGACGAGGAAAAGGAAGCCTAAAAACATTACCAAAGGCAAAACCTCAACAGGTACAGTGCTGCTATGATCCATCGCGGGGGCTTGCAGCACAATTCGCCCCAACATGTCTTCTGCAAGAAATTATGATAATTAGAAAATAATATTGTCACTTTTTTCCCGATGATTGCTTTAGATATAGGGCCTGTATTTATGCCTAACCCTCACGTGGAAGGAGGATGCTGGGTGGGAAATCTCACTGCTGTCATATTCCCGTGAGGTTCCTCTGCGCTGTGGGCACCCGGCTCCAGCCCAGCAGCACTCGTGTTCAAGCAGATCTGGGCTAAATGGAGTAATGGGAAAAAACAGGGCTGGGAATGGTGCATTAAAGAGTCGAACGGAAGGTATCATGACGCATTCAACGTTAGCCCATCCAGCCTGTACCAGGACCAGCATTGCCAGGCTGTGAAGGGGTGCTCCTCCTCCTCCATCAGCATCTTGGCAGCAAATACAAAGCCTTACTCTGACAGAGATGCAGTGGAGAAAGAGAACAGTAGAGTCTTGCCATGAGATGTGATGGTAGCTGTTAAAATATGAATTTCCTTAAGAGCAGATTTGCACCTATGTTGCTTCACCATCCTGTACCGATTGTCTTCCAGGGTCTACGACTTCGGCCACTAACTCCCCTTCTTCCATTACGAACTCAGACAGCACGGTCACTTTAAAGACAGAGCCCAGCACGACCTCGCAGTATCCCGGACAAACCATCGTGTCGGTGTCCCAGGTAAGGCACAGGGGCCCGCAGCCATCGCCTGCTGGGGTGGATGCTCCACACGCCTCGGTAGTCGCTGACCTGGGGGGCCTTGATGAGGCTGAGCAATTAGTTCATTGCATTGGGGGCCACCAGCCTGATGGACTGCCTCAGATTGAGGAAAGCAGGGAGCGTGAGCCAAGACGTTGCAGACCAGGAAGGGCTCCAGCCTGTTGGCTCCCCATCGGCTCTTCCATCTTGCAGTGGGAAACTGGGAGGTCCAAGCCCTGCTGCCATGGAGGCGATCGGTGGCAAATGGGATTCGGCACAGAGCTGGGTTTAACTCCCATCTCCTGCCATGAAATCCTGGGAGTTACAACCCTGTCGAGTTGGTGGGATCAGCCCAGGGTGGAAACCTCTGTAGCTCCCAAGAACAGGCTCCCTAGGCATACGCTATCTGTGCTTTATAGCCCTGAGGTACTCAGTGCGCCCAGAGCTGTAATGCTGTCAGAGACCCCAGATTACAAGGCTTCTGCCCTGAGGATTTCCTTGGGGCGGGTTGCTATTTTGTCTTGGCGGAGGAAAAAATGGCTCTAAATCAACCCGCACATCAAAATTTTGTGATCCAGCACTATCTTTATGCTGGGTCTAAGCCCTCCCCAAGCTGGACATGCATGCATGGAGGGGAGGCTCAGCTCCAGCACCCGAGTGCCTGGCGCAGCACCAGCGGCTTTTTTGGAAAGGGTTTTTTTGGCTGAAACAGATAAATCTAATTTCTGCTGTGCTCTTAAAAAATATACATGCACCTAGAGATCTCCAAACTGGACCTGTTTAATCCATAAATAAATGCAGACAGGCCCCAGGATGCCTCCTCCCCGCTTGTTCCTTGTGCTTGCTGGGGATGGAGCATCCCTCCTGCCCGGCTCCGGGCTGCTCCGAAGGGCAGCAGTAGCATCAGGGATAACCCACCATGTCCATAATGCATCCCAGTCCTACCACCGCGTTACGACAAGGGGGAGAGTGATCCGTTGGCTAATAACAGGCTTTCTAATGAATTTCTGCTTCACTCTTTTTTTTTAGAGCCAGTCGGACGAGGCACTGGCCAGCAGCCACGGTGAGTTCAAATTCGAGCCCGAGGACTACACCTTCTCCCCCACCACCATGGCCCCGCAGCCCGGGCTGAGCGTGCCGCTCCGGCAGGACTCCTGGTGCGCCCTGGCTCTCGCCTAGAAACCCCCAACCTCCAGCAAAAAGCCTCGGGACCAACGTTTTCAGCTGGCCCTGCAAACAGCCGATGGGCAGGAGGACGGGCTGCCCTAGTGCTTCAGGACTGCGGGATGTGGAGCCACGGCCGGAGGACAGGTTTCTCTTGGAGGATGCTCATGGAAAACGCTGGCTGGACGGGGCCGGGGTGGCCCCGCTGTGGCATTGGCTCCCCAAAAAGCTCATCTTCAGCCAGAGCGACCCAGGGTTGCCTCCCCAAGGCCGGAGCCCCGGGGCCACCTCCGTTTTCCCAGGGAAAGCCTTCCTCCTTTGAGATGAAACCAGCAAATAAATGCATCCCAGAATCTATGTTTATTCGCAGTGATTTCTCCCTCCTATGACTCCTCTGTGTGCAATTTATTCCACTTTCCAATAAAGACTGTAATAACATGGCACCAAATAACTTAATTTTATTAAAATGTAAACTGTGTGGCCTCCCTTATGTTTTATTGGCCATAACAGGAAGAAAAGAGAAAAAAAAAAAGTAACGGTTGTTTTAAACATTTACTGTTTTATATTAAAAACGATCATCTCTATAGAGTGTTAGCTTCTGAAGCGTTTAGCGTATCAACACTGAGCTGATGAGTCATACATGAAATAAACACGCTGCTCTTCCCTTTCCAGCTCCAAAGAAAGATTTTTTTATTATTATTTTAGGCAAACCACATGACAAAAATGGTCAAAACCTCCCAATAATAAAAGAATACTGAAATGCTGTTTTTCTTTCGTATTTCCTGACTGTTTTTGATATTGCCAACTCTGAGCGTTAGAAAAGCAGAAGTTAGTCTTCCAAAAGTTAAGAGAAAGGTTTGAAGGACTGAAAAATAAAGGATGTGTTGGAGGTGTATTTGTTTGCATCCAGTTTTGGGGATATTTTGAATGGAGGATTTCCAGCTTTCAGCCATGAAGGGCATATTCCTTTTTAATTATTTTAATGAAAGCCAAGTAGGAAATAACTTCTTGGAGCTGAGCTGTAGCAAAAGATCATCAGTGATGCAAAACCCACATCACACTTCCAAAAGCTGGCAACAACACGTTTCTACAGCTTCTTGGAGCTGCGATGGGGAGATACACTCTGCTGGGGGCATGCAAGGGGGCCCTGAAGCTCCAGAGGAGCTTGGAGGTGAGGAGAAGACCATACCGAGGAGGGGAGACGGGTGGGAAATGAAGGGGGAGCAAGGTCATGAAGTTTCTTCTATGGCCTGCTTTATTTGTTATTTCTAAATAAAATCCCCAGCCTGGCTGGACGGCTATTTATGGCCAGGAAGCCGTCAAGCAATAGTTCCTTAATATAGAAGTTGACCTGTCCAGGGCTTCCTGGAGCAACTCTTCCTCTTGTCAGAAGAGATGGATCGCTTGATTTTTATTATAAACAACAGGCTAAAGATGATCAGGAAGAGTGAAATCTGACATCAAGTCGCGACTCAGCTGAGATGGAGGATGGTGCTTTCCACCATGCAACCCTTGCTTGAAGAAAGGAGATGCTCCAGGCACTGGGGAGCATCAGTCCCTTCCAGTGCTGCCATAGCTCAGCGGCAGGTCCCTCAACAACCCCTGTGCGGGCATGGGGTGTTTCAAGCCACCCTTTTATCAAAGCCCATGGATTAAAACTGTCTTTGGAGGAGTTTTTCTTGTGCCTCCAGAGCTTTATTAGCAGCTTGCACCATGCCAAGCTCCAGTGCCGGGGCAGGGGCTGTCGCGGAGAGGCATCCCTCCAGCGCTGGGCTCGGCAGTGGCACAGCGTGTTTGCACGGCCGGGCTCTCACCGCGGATCCGCGTCTCCACCATTTGTTTTTCCACTCTCTGGCCTGCCAACATCCTCAGCAGAGCCAGGCACGGCCGTGCAGCAGATAAGCCAGCAGCACAGGGCTGGCGGGGTGACACCGTCCCCGAATCCAGCCCAAACTGTTCCTCTGGGAGTCAGGAAAAGGGGTAATGTGGCCCAGGCTCAGGCGACCTGCAGGCGCCTGGGGTGACATGTCGGGACACGGGCGGACAGGAGGGAGCAGGAGCCCTGGGCGTAGCGTGAGTAATGCTCCCGGGCAGCTCCCCAAGCCCCAAGCTTTGCAGGCAAAAAAAAAAAGGCAGTGCAACACAAGTCGTGGCAAGATGATTTCTATGGACGATGGCAGGGGGTCCTTGCTTTTTCGTCTGCATGACCCCGAGGGGGAGAGTTATTTTAAAGGCAAACAAGAAGACCCAAACAATGCCAAGATGTTGACACCAGTGGCTCCAGCGGTTTTATTTATTGCCTGTTGGTAACCATCGACCGGGCGTCGGGATGCTCCGGGGGCTGGTGGCTGATGAAACGAGGCAGAGGGACAAGGAGTGAAATAACCGGGACGTATGTAATTTTTCCTTCCTGCTCGCTCCCTGCACTCGCTGGACAGCATCATCCCTAAAGCTGATTTTTCACTTCTTGGGGGTATCTTCCAATCTTTCACTCTCGTCCCCAAGGCAGAAGCTGTCCCTGCAGACTTCTGTCTCCTGGTCAGCCCTAACGGGAGAGGCAGCACCATCTGCACAGCCCCTCGGGAGAGGGGAGGCTTGCTTTCCTCCTGGTCCTTGCACCCCCAGAGGAGCCAGCACCCCGGGAAGCTCACCCTGTGCAGGTCCCAGCCTTGCAGCAGCCACATCCAGGGGGACCCATGCACCTTCTAGCCATTACCTTCCCAACTTGCCATTTTGAACACCTTCCCTAGAGGTGTTCATGTCCCTTTGTACCCCTCATTACATGGCAAAGAGGAGCATTTGCCCCAATAGGTGTGAACAAAAGCCACAGGAGTATTTGGGTCTTCCCCGCTCATGCTACATCCCCAATCCTGCTCCTACAGCCTCCGGACGCTTGGTTGCACAGCCCAGCTCAGCCCGCATGTTTGCAAGAGTTTGAATGGTTGGGGTGGCAGCAACGGAGAAGATTGGACTCAAAACCGAAGTCCAGGAGAACCAGACTCCCCAGCTGACCTGGAGGTTATGGGCTTCCCACGCAGCCAGCGGGTAGGAGCTGCCTTTGGTCGGACCCTGCCCATGCTGTGCTAACAGCACCACAGCCGCCTTCTGTGGCCAGGCTCACCCCCCCCGCCCCATCCCCAAACAAGGCACATTCGCAGACGCACTTTGAGAGATCAACTTTTACTTCTCTTTCCCAAACCTTTCTCAGTCCCCTTGGTGCTCTCTCCCCTTCCCAGGCATGGTGTGTATTTGCTCTCCTACAGCTCTGGTGGCTTGTGGACAACTATTACCTTTACTGTTGTTGTACAGCTGCCTCAGAGCTATCAATTGCCTTTGTTCAAAGGTTTCTTGCCCAGATGATTTTACAACATGACTACAATGATCTGTTCCATTTTGCACTTTATACTGGTGCCACGGTGATTTTTACCAAGTCAGCGAGTGAGTAATGAAGCACTTGAGCCTATAAACACATGTTGTTCTTGCTTATGGTCATATTAATAGCACAATAAAATCATTGCTTACCCAAGCAATTGCTTTCAAAAAACAAAAACTTTATTTCTTTTTGATTTCTGCATGGAAAATGGAAAGTTGTGGTTTAATTTCTGCTGGGAGCCTGAAGCCCCAGACTCTCTAATGGGGTGTCACTTTTACGTTGGAGCACAGAGAGCCATCATTTTTTCTGCCTTGCGCACAGAAGTCTTCAGCACAACTTGTGCGGCAGCTCAGCTGCCGACCAGGCTCTGCCTGAACTGCAACCACCACCCAGCTGGCAGATGGGTTTGACTCTTCCTTTGGGGATACACCCCCCCCAGGTGAAGCTGTGCACCAGAGTCACTGGTTAGGCTGATTTGTGCCAGCTGAGGAACACGCTCATCGTGGTTATAAGAGGATGGGGGCATCAGGCTTCCCCTTCTTGGTCCTAGTGGTTGGCAAGTCTGTGAAGTGTTGTGTGGATCCAAGAGGTTTCTCCTGGAAAGACGGTGGAAGCAAGGCTCTGAGCCAGGTATGGCAGGGCTCGAGGGGCTGAAGGGGGTGTAGGGGCTCTGTTGCCTGTTTTTGATCACTCTGGAAGTGCTTGGTGGTGCAGAGAGGCAAATTCACTGTTACCTCCCAGTCCTTGTCCACTGCTTCCTTGCTCCTCTCCAGTGCTTTTTATTGCTAAGCTGGTTGTGTACCAGCCAGGAAAACAACTCATGTTGCTTTCCAGGTCAATGTGCTGCAGTAATTAAATGTCCAGGCTATTTACTTGTGCAGCAGCTAAGCCAGAGCTGAATATTCGATCTCACCATTGTATGCATAGAAGAAGAAAACAAACAGTACCGCTCCTTTCATCACATCAGGTGGTCCTTCTTGGAGAAAGCTTTGTGGCCAGGGGTTGGTAGGAGGTAGTGCCTCCAAGGAACCTCTCCTGTTCAGCATCAAATTTACATTGAATAACCCAAAAGACACTTAATGAGGAGCAATAACACCTTTTGCAAAGTGTTTTTATTTCAAAGAAGCTCCTCCTCAAGGGGAAGCTTGGTGAAAAGCAGCACATTCCAAAAAGGCTCTTGTTAAAGGGAGTTTATCCCCATCCTGTTGTCTTCTCTGAAAACCCCAGATCCCATGTTTCAGTAAAATTTCTACCCAAGAGTACCACCACAGGTAACATATCGTGGGTACAGGAGGTGTTGAGAGGAAAGAAGGGGAGCAGTGTTGGCCTGTCTTTATGGTCAAACTTGGCAAAAAGCAGCTTTATCTACAGTGCTCTAATGCCACTGGGACTGTCAGCATTTACCAGCCTTTTTCCTGTTCTTGCAGGCTGCCTTTAATGTTGTTAGGAAGTGCATTAGTATTGGAATTTAAAGAAAGATTTTATAACAAGCATTTCCCCAGCAGTGTTAAAAGCAGCCAAGAGCAGACCTTGACTATTGTGGTGTTTGAAAATGTTGGAGTCTGAGCTGCCTCCAGGGCCAATTCCTCAGCTGGTGCAACGTAACAGTGCTGAATCGGTCTCCCATATGAACATTTAACCTCATTAACAGGATGCTATTTACATTTCCTGATGATCCAGAAGAAAACAGGAGAAAGTGGGAAAATTTTATCATTCAAGTAGAAGAGTCTGTCTTGCCTTGGGTGCAAAACTAGCTGCTTCATGCCTGTGAAAGCTTTGGGAGCCCTCATCTCAGGGATGAGTGCAAGTAAGAGCAGGCATGGGGGAAAGGATGGATAGAAAAGAGTAAAGTAAGAGTGCCTCTCACTATTTTTTCCTCCAAACCAAGCAAATGGTTTAAAGCAAACACTGGTGGAAACTTCCAGCCCTTGTCCCAGTCTCACCTGTGCTCCCATTTCCCCTGCTCCAGGGCAAGGCGTGGGACTGACCCTCCTGCGGGACCACCCAAAAGATTGAATGGGAGGAAAGGAGAGGTGGGCACAGACGGGATGCGGAGCGGGGCCCTAATGTTGCTGTTATTTCAGGTGTTGGTATCATTCTTCCCATCTGTTCACTCTTTGCTTGTAATAAAGAAGAATAGCTCTGGCTTGTGAAATGAATGGAAATGACGGGCATTTAGCTGCAGGAGCCCGCTATAACATCCGACTGGAGGGGTGCTTAAGCTGCTTTTAGTGATATGGCCTTAACGGGTAGGAAAATAGTGCTGGAGACACCAGCCCTCCGTGTGCGAGCAGGAGGACTAAGGTGAGCGGCAAGCTGGAATCGGCACTGTTAATCATTTACCCTGAGTGCGATGGAGACTATAATAGACACGCTATGCGCATATAGGGATCTGTAAGCATAAATGTTAAATGGGGAAGGTGCTGCTCAAAGGGCACTATAAAGTGGCCTTTTGGGGAGGCAGTTTATTCAGATTCACCTTTGTTTGCTTTGTGGGAGCATGTTCCCGTGCCGTGGTGCTCTGTCACTGGCAGGGCCATCAGCGTGAGACAGCATGGATGGGGACTGCAGGGTGATTTTCACTCCTGAGCCTGACCTTGACGTCTTTTCTCCCTGATTAATAATGCCTTGGCACCAAACAGGAGCAGAGGACTTCCACAGAAGGTGGTGGCTAACTGTGAGCATTCAGGAATAATGGTGGTGTTTGAGCCTCACTCCATGGGAATTCCCTTGGAAGGGTGTACGCTTGCTTTTCTGCTGTCCTACAGCATTTAAAACCTGTTATGTCATCACAGATATCATATGTATATATTATTTCTATATTTAATAATACAGATACAATAACAAGGCAAGATTTGGGATTGACGTGGCACTCAGATGTAGCTGAACATGTTGCCATCACCTTCCTTCGGCAGGAACAAGTGATAAATACAGACTGTAATTCCTCCATAACCAAGTTCATCCCAGTCAACAGCAACCCAGACCTCACTGTCTTTAGCTTGGGTTGCTGGTCGTAACGATGCTTTAGGTCATGCCCCAAAACAGGCTTTGCCCAGGAGCAAATCCTTCCTGCGTGCTGAGGTGCCAGAAGGATCTTGCAGTTCCACAAGAGTCTGTAGAAAGCCCATGATAAAAACAAAGGGTAAAGGGATGTTGTTCCTGGATGTGTTTCTCTCTTGGCACATTGCAGAACTTGCTCCTAAATCCAGCCTTGCATCTACAGAAGAGGGTCTATGAGCACGAGCCTTGTGTGCCAGCTCAGCCCTGTGCTCTGCATTCAGGGTAAATGTACCTGCAGCGTCTGTGGCTCCCAGGAAAGTCCCAAAGCATGAAAGGCCACACAGCTTCTCTTAGAGGAGGCTGAGGACCCAGCAAAGCTGCTCCAGAGGTATCTTTCCCTGCAGGAAAGTTGGTCTTATCAGTATTCTTGCAGCAGGCTTTGCTACATGCCCAGGAGTGATTGGCAGTGGCTTGAGCTTTGCTTTTAAATCATGCAGCTTTGCCTCATATTAAAACATGATTAGAAAGGATTTAGCAATTTAAAATATTAATAATGGATAACTCATTTCTGAGCAGCAAGTTTTAATACCAGTGCTCCTTCTCAGATGGGCTCTGCTCTGAGGTTATTGACTTTGACATTGCTGCTTGCCCTTCTCTTTAGACAAAGATGCAGAATTGGTCCTCATGTTGCTTCATTTCCCCTACTGTATGGGGTGCCCTGGGCACCCCCATTTCAGAGCCGGTGTTACCTTTGCAAAGTTAATGGCAATAAACCCAGGGAGAGAAGAACCACATCTGTCCCATCACCTTGAAGTTGCATGGTTGGGAGAGCACGAGCAGCACCCTGAGATGCTCACGGGGAGGGAGTGCTTGGCCTGCCCTTGTCTCCTACCCATGGAAATTTCTACCTGTGTCTAAAACAAAGTTGCAGACAGGAAAAGCACTGCCTTGTACAATTTTGGGGGATGACAGCCAGGGCAGATTGGAGACACCACTAGGTGGTTTGAGATGTTGGCACTTTTCCTACTCAGGAGCTCCAGGTTTCAGAAAGTCTCTGTGCTTGCACAGAGTGGTTTTTCTTAAAATTTTTGAAGCCTATGGTTACTCTGGAATGAAGATATCTTTTGACTTTTCCTTTTCTGGCTTGCTTTTCCTTTCTGGCTTGGTTTGTGCATCACCAATCATTTTAGTTACAGCGGTGTCAATGGGGCTTGTAACATAACCACAAAATCAGTTACATCTGGAGCGTGCCGAGCAAGGTCACCGGGGATGGAGTTTCTTCTGTTTTTTAAAGGCAGCCTGAATAAATGGCAACCAAGCCCTCTTGCATTTGCAGGAGGCAAAAGCCAAAAATAAAACCACAATAGCATCTATGTTTTCCAGTTAAAATAGCTGTTTTCTATGCTTGTAATTAAATTCAGTTTTGATTTTTCAAAGAAAAACAGGCTAGGGATCAGCCTGTAATTAGTAGGAAATTGGTTTGGATAGAATAGGAATCTACTTATCTCTTCATCAGAAACCAAATCTAAACAAAACCAGAATCTGATTTGAGGTTTATAACTTTTTTTAACTTGGCATTTGAGTGCTTCTGAATTTCCCACTGAGATCCAAAACTAGGAGTAAAAAAAAGTCAGGGAGAAATCCCTATGATTTCTCAGTCCTACTCAGAACCAGAAAATTTGGGGACTTCCTCGGGAGGTTTCTTGGGAGACCGACATGCTTTTTGTTATCACTGATGCCTTTTCTGAGGTGCACAATTGGGCTGCAGAAAATACCACAAATGTTTAGGTTATTTTTTCCATACTGAGTCAGGCTGCCCAAATGCATTAATTCATTAAGTGTGCTGCGTTGCTGCTAATTGCCAGCTTGGGTCTAGGCTTCAGCCAGCTCGGAGTGTATCCTCGGAGTGGAGGCTTATCTCGTGAGCTTCCTGAGTCTGCAGAATTGAATGAAAGTCTCACCAGGAAAAGTGGTTTGTTTTGCTTTAGTTTGTTTTGTAAGAAAGCTGAGAATTTCCCTTCCCAGCCAAGTCTGAATTGACCACAGAGAAGCTCACAAGTTTTAATGCTTCAGATCCTCAGGCTCTCCAGGCTCCAGAAATGCTAAATTCCTCTTTTAAAAAAAAAAAATCTAGCTTTTCAGTCCTCCATTGAAATTCAGTATTACTTCAGTTCCGATTTGGAAAGAGGCTGTGAATATGCTGTCCTCTTGTCAGTTGATTTCCTTCCCTTCCCCAGAGGATTTTTAGTAAAATGTTGCTAAAATGTTTAATTTCTAGCAGACTTTCAAGCTTGGTTCCCCACCTTTAACCCTGCGGTAATGAGGGCACTTTCTGGTGTCATCTTCATGTAAGAGGTCATCTGTCACATCCACACTTCGTCAGTGATGGAGCTGAGATGCAATGAGGCAAAGCAACTTGCCAAAGGTCCAACAGGAGGTCAGTGGCAGGAATGGCCCTGGTTTCTTGACTCTGGATTTTGTCATGGAATTGGAGTAAAAACAATCTATATGGTAAAGCTTGGATTGTGTTTGAGAAATGCAGCTGCTGCTGGGGTCAGCCAGTGGGCATGGGATAGTCCTGCTGATGGACCTGAATCTGCAAACCCATCCTGCAGCGGAGCTGAGCTGCTGTTGAGCAGCCCTGGCCACCCCTGCCAGCACCATGCTGTCCTCCCCGGGGCTGGAGCATGGCTCCTGCGCTCCCAAAGCAACAGGGGCCTCGTTCACTGTGTAAAGGTCAGTAGGATATTTATACCGCTAAGGTGATGCCCAAACCAAAACCTCATCTATCTGTATAAAAAGCCTGGAAAGGCAGATGTGTAGTAAATAAAACTATTCTCTAGTAGGTGGACTTCCAATCCTCTCTACAGTAGTATTCCTAAAAAAGATCATTTCGGGCTGAAAGGCAACAAAGGTCCTCCATTTCAGAACAAAAAAGGATTTTGTTGGGGGGGAAAATAGACTAAATTTGGAAAACACTTAATAACAAAGTTGCCTTAATTTAACAACAGCTTTTATTAGATTGCACTTGTCCAATGAGATTAATGGATGTTTTCCTTTGAAACTCTGGGAGTCTTTCCTAGACACTGGGAATAAGTAGGCTCCTTCAAATGTTCTGCTTCCTACAGGATTTACTGGTGAAAGATTTAATACAATTCAGCACAAACATTTTAACCTTTCCATCTAAAATGCTGAATTCAACCGTTTCCTGAATGTGTATAATTTAAAGGCTTGTGTTTTCCTGTGTCATGCTCTCTGATGCATTTTATGTCGCCTTGCTCCTATTGACTCTTTTAAGAAAACACTGCGTAAGTATACAGTCACTTTCAGATAACTCAGATGTTTACTTTATGAATGAAGGAGGAAATTGAATACTCAAATAAAGTTATGCATCTAAGTGCCAGAAGCTAACTGCCCTCTTAAATTTGCTTGTCTTCTTGAAAGAGCCTTTAAATACAATTTATGACGTAAAGAGCCTTTCCGTAGTGCTGAGTAGGAACTCCACCATCTTGGTTATAAATGGATGCTCTCAGCAGCAGTGTGTGGCTCTTGCTGAAGTCCAGGCCAGGGATGCTTGCAGGGCAGGGACAAATGTTGTGCCTCCAGGAGCTCATGTGCATCCCACCGATCTGGTGTGGGATGCAAATAGACAGGCTGCTGCCTGTCCTGCTGGTTTTGATGCAGTTATCTAGTACAGGCAGAGGTACAAGCGGGTATAAAGCAAAAGGAGGGTTTCTAGCATCGTCTAACCATTGTCATGGTAAACGTTAATATTAGGTTTAGATCTCACAACCCGGGGAAGCGGTATGTGGCTGCCTGGGTGAGCAATGTCCTGCTTCTCCTGCCCCTGGTTTGGGTTTAGGGGTGTAACTCAGGTCAGTCCCTAGTTATGCTTGTCTCTGTAGTGTGTTAGCACCTGAGGTAATTGTTTTTTCCTTAAAACAGTTGGCAAGCATGATTAAATTTGCCTTGAATTAAAAAATAAATCAATTCCCCAGTGAATTAACCTTGCAGATTCCCAGCCTGTTTCTCCTCCCCTTTCCTTCAAGAGGGTTTCTCCCAGGATCTCATTCCACTGCACTAATGAATTGCTACAGTAATGGGAATATGATTGACATGTTAAATGTCCTTCCTTGAGCCAGAGAGATTATAGGATGATAAATATGAAAAGGCACATGTGGCTGGTTTGGCTCTGCCAGCCATGGGCAGGGCTTTGCAGGAGGCTCGGTGTGTGCCAGGGTGCCAGAAGGACTTGGCTGAAGCCCTCCCCGCAGAGCATATGGCTTTAATGCTCCTAAGCTCATCACTTGGCACAGGACTTCTCAGGTTCGCATCCAAGTACAATGCTTTGACATATATTGCCTTATTTACAAAAAGAGGAAAGGTTTCAGAGTCCCTTTGGGTCCTGTTGGCTGGGATTTGATCGCAGGATGAGGGAACAAGGTTTATTCTCATGGGTCCCAGTTGGATGTGGAAGCTTGCTGGCCTTCAGCTCCATACTCCTCAGCTCAGATACCAAAGCTGTGCCATGCTCAGAGGAGAGAGTGACCATGAAAAGCTGCCTGCTTCCGTCCAGAAGCAGGGCCTTGGGCCAAACTCTGCTTTATGCAATAACCTTAGAGCCAAGGGCTGCTGCCACCTGCACCCTGAAGCCTGGCAGTGGGTGGGGGGTGCAGGTATTGCCCCTGAATGGATTAATTGGGCGTGGGGGGGAAGCTTCTGCCAGTGCAAATCCATTCTGGTTGTTCCAGTTCAGTGGGTTCTTACGATTTCTTATTAGCCTTGGAATATTTGATTTTTTTTTTCCTTAAAGGTTCGGCTTCTGGTTTCATGCTATTACATCTCAGTTTGTGCTTTAAAAAGCAGTCGGTTGCCTCCATGGGTGAGGAGGGCAGTTGGATCACGTGGGTCCAGTGACTTGAGATGGAGCCTCAGATGACTGCACCGCTGATTTAGGATGTTAGGTTTGGAGGGATGGATCCAGCTGTGGCTCAGCACTGTCCTGGAGCAGGGTGAGCTCAGGAACCTGCCTGTTGGGGACAAAGTTGCTGGGCTCCCCACACCTCCTTCTGCACCTAAAAAGGGGAGCAGTGGGGCTGACCTGTCCCCCCAGAGCCACTGCCCTGTGCTGGGGGGGAAGTGGGTATTAGGAGAATAAAGTGCAGATAATAGCACTCCCACACCTCCTGTGATCACTGCATTAAAAAGGTGAGGTCCTTGAAAACTGGAGTAATTGAGTGAGTGTAAGATAAAGAGCAGGAACCCAAATGAGCTTGTGGCCTTCAGGGCAGAGGAGAGGGTCAGATCTGGAGGGCAGACTGATGGGAAGAGGCATTGATTTGCATCCAACCTCCCCTTCAGCCCTGCTGCATCTCCCCAGCACAGAGATCTGTTTCCCAAGGACCTTCCTGCCGTAAGCTCAGGAAGCTTTTGGGGTGTGATGGAGGCCCAGAGAGACCCAGCTCTTCCTGATGGCTGGTCCCTCTTACACAGCACTTTGCAGAAGGGCAGTGGCTGAGGAGGAAAGGTCCCAGACCTTCCTCTCCCCTCCCAAAGTCAAAAATGTCTGAGCGAGGACGTGCTGGGGGTTATGCAGGAGGTGAAGGCAGACCTGCGAGCCAGGCAGAGGTCACTCGCAAGGTCCAATCTCTCCCCCGGCACGGGCTGCACCACCAGCAGGATCCCTATCGCACGCTAATATTGGATTATGATCGTGAGACTCCACAATGTCACACTGATAAGGGCGAGGTTTTTCCCTGTACAAGCCTGTTTCATTTTAACACGTAGGTATGTCAAGTGAAGGGAATATTTTCCCTTCTGCATCAGACTCCAACTTGGCTGAGGTCGGTCACAGGAGCGGGTTTGCAAATGTCAGGGCTGGCAAGGAGCGCGGTTATGGGGTACAGGGTTCTTCAGAGGCTGTGGGAAAGGGAAGGTACTGGGTGGGCAGCCCCTGGTGGGAATGGGATGCTGTGGGCCAAGAGGTGGTGAAGGAAAGGCTGGTGTTCACGAGCTGCGCTGGCAGAGCTGCCTGGCTCTGCATTTCAGAGGTTACTGCGATATTGCAAGGACAGTTAAATCGTGAGGAGTTACCAGTTTTTCCAAGCTTACCCAACTAGTGTTTCTAGAGTAGGCTAGAAGAACACCTTTCCTCTTACTTGCTTAGATCCTTCTGACGTGAGCAAGAGCTTGGCACAGCCTGGGAAGGTATCTCATGTCTCCATTTACCCTGTCCATCAATGGCCAATGTGAGGTGCTTCAAAGGAAGAGTTGGACCATGGTGGAAACAGCTTACTTTGCTAAATGAATGAAAGCGCTCTTTTGCAATCCTAGGCAAAAATTTCCACCAGAAACTGATGTTGCTGAAACAGAAATACTCTTGGGACTGAAAAACTTAATGCTGCTTCCACTTGAACATGGCTTGCTTGCAAAGTGCACCCCCAAACCATGTCATCTTTGAGGAAGGAGAGGTGGGAGACATTTGAAGGGGAAAAAATATGGTGGCAAAAAGCAACCTTGCATTGGGAAACTCTGTTGTCTGGGGCTGGTTCCCACGCAGGCGGTGCAATTGCCTTCTTGCTCCTTCCAAACCCAAGGGTCCCAGGGGGAGAAGATATAGTGGTACTTGAGGAAGTGCACTGGCTTCCCTTGGGCTGAGCTCTAATTAATGAATTAAAATGCAGAAATGCATCACAGCTTGTGTTCCCTGGTCACTTCCTACTGAAAAACCCCTTCAAAACTTCTGCCAGATCCATATGCATCCAAGTCAATACTGTACACTAAAACGTCAAAGTGGACAATAGCAACTAAAAATAGGCAAAGACAGGAATTTGCCTATAATATTTTTAAACTTGGAGGATGGCAAAGCTATATATAGTCAATACGGAAAAATGGGTTTTGTTGCTTAAATGAGGAAAACAAAAGGTGTGGCTGTTTAGCTGGATAACTGGTTTGATGTAGGCTTAATTTCAAAACCAATAACCCTCTTTGGGCACTGCACCTTTCTGCATTTGCCCTGGGGCTGTATGTGGGCTTCCCAGGGGAGCCGAGGGGCAAGTATGGATTGTATCAAAGACACTGGAGGGATTTTACTCCCTTCTGTTTGCTATTTAGCCAAGTAGGGGAAGGGGGTGGAGGACAGGGCTCTGATTGCAGATGCAGTTTGGAAGCAGGATCATGCAGCTCTCTGGGCCATGGAGTAACGTGTAAGGTGGCTCCTGACTTCACCTTTTGCTCTCCAGTTTGTGCTGGAAACCTGCTATCCACACTGCTCCTTCGAGGGACAAGGAGTCATGAGCAAGTCAAGGCTGCTGCTCCCTCTGCCGACTCCGGCTGAGAGCGAGAGGCTCAGCCCGGGGCGAGCTCCTGCGAGTCCCAGCTGGTACCTGTGCCCGACCCCACTGCCAGCATCTCCAAGGGTGGAAATCCCGTTGTCAGAAGAGCTGCTTTGGTAAATATTCAAAAGAGCAGTTTTGCCTTACATCAGAAGTAGATGAATAAACAGGAAATATGGGGTTGAGCAACTGTTGGGGTTTTTTTTAGTGTATCTCTGACAAAGTATATGATTTTTACCAAAGAATATCTTGATGATAAAACATTCAGGATCAAATCTTGAATCAAAGAAAACTGCCATTGAATTTGATGGGAATATGTTCAAGTCTGTAATCTGCAACTAGAGCTCTTAGCTTTTTTTTTTTCCTGCAGATCCCTTTAATCCTTTAGCAACCATGTGTATTTTCTAACGAGGTTTTCTGTATGTCCCAGGGGTATAAAATCACAATGGGAAAGAAGTGCTGCTTATAAACTGTGAGCAACTGCAATCTGCCCCCAGCTCTGTTGGTAACACCCTGTGGATATTTGCTTCTCAGAGATTAGAGGAACAAAGCAAGAAGAGAGCAGCGTTCCATTATGGGAGAGCATATAATATTGTGATTATTACTCATGCCCCTCCGTCTAATTAATCATTTTGTGTGTTATTTGAAGACAAACAGGGCCTTTGGTTCATTATCGCTTATACATACACAGAACTGGAGTCACTTCAGTGCTGTCAGACTTGGTTAATCCCTGCCTGGGTTTTGTACATGTCTGGGTATCTGAATCATGTACATGGCAAATGATCTACTAATATGTTTGCTCCACCAGTTTGTTCATATGGAGCCAAATATATGAAAGCATTCAAACTCCGGAAAGTGCAGATATGGTCCTAATGGACTTGACAAAGGCACCTAATGTTAAAGGTTGTGAAAAAAGGAGTTGCTGATGAAGTGCTTTTTTTTCTTTCTTTTAAAGTATTTTGTTTGGATTTCTTTTATTATTTATATTTTATCACGCTCAATGTTTTGAACTGGGAGGCAGGAAAGGGGATCAGGAAAACTCTGAACTCTATGAAAACAGAATTAGGGGGCAAAAACGTCAGTTTAATCTAAAGCAGAGGAAAAGAGTGATTGCTGAAGATGGGTGTTTTGTGGTACTCAAGAATGGGAGCCAGACTACGAGCTGCAGCTCAGCCAGTTACCAGAGTTACTGTGATGCTGCAGTGGCGGAATAAATCACAGCAGCCACCTGGTTATCCGGGTAGCTACAACATGCAGTTATCCTGCCTGCCTGCCCTCATCCTGCCTTGCTGCATGGCAGCCTTTCTTATGCTGTCATTCTGAAAATCTTTAAAATTTAAAGAAGCTCTGCATCCTTTTCTTCTCTGCTCATCTGTAGGAGAACAGAGTCTGTTTTCAGGCTCTGCACTTGGAAGACTTCACATTAAGACTGTAACGTTTTGATTACAAGTGATATAAAATGCAGTTTGCTTTATTTCCTAATTAATGACAGTACATAAGGCAACAGTAAACTCAATTGCTTCCAACAGCTTTTTATATTCACTTGGAGGCATTTTCAGAAATATGACTTGTGTACCCAGCAAAATCTTTCCTTGACCAGATGTAGAAGGAAAGCACTTTTATTGGCTCCATGATAATATCACTAAAGAGGAAACAAGCTATAAAAATAAAAAAAACACACACTGAATTTGAGAGTTGCTAAACTGAAAGATACAGAAACAAATACAGAGAAGATAATAAGGCCTTTTACTGATAGTGGTGTCCTGTGTAAATAATGCAGACACACTGAATAAGTCCCTCTGCAGTGAGACTCATTAGAAACACGTACATCGGCCCAGAGCAATTACTTTGATTGTTCCCCAGCTGCTTTTCACAATAAATGTCCGCAGACCCGCCAAGGTTGCAGCCATTTTGTTCACTGCATGTCCTTGCAGATATATGTCCATACTGAAAACAGACAAGTGCAATGTATTTCCCATTCAGGATCTTGGGCTCGTTGCTTTATAAACCAGCTTTCAGGAGAAGCAGTAGCCCAGGCCAGTAGATTAAACAAGCCTGTTCAAAAAGGCAGAGATTGAAGCACCCACTTCCATGAGGAATGAGTATGGCCAAGGAATATATTGACCCATGGCTGTCTGGCACATAGATCCTGTCTTGGGTTTGCATCTGCAAAGGGGGGAGATGCTCCTGAATTGCAGTGAAATCCTTGTAGACATTGCCTCCCTAAACTTCAAACCTGTTCACAAATGAGTCTAGTTCACACTTTGCTTGAAATTAAAGATAATGGACTTCTCTACACATTGGCACTCCGAGAACTCAACAGTAGGTTTTCAGAGACGGGACATGTCTTTGTCTCCCTGGAGCATGGGGATGAAGCTGGGATTGCCATATTCTGTCCTGGAACTCCAGGTTGGAAAGTCACATGCATCCATGGGGTAAAATGGGCATCAGGAGCTCAGCACCAAGGTGGGAAGTACCCAATAAGTGCAAAATTACACCTCATGCTGCCCAGACATGACAGGAGGGGAGCCAGGGGAAATCCTAAGAGTTTAGATGAAAGACATACTGGCAGGTGGCTCAGATCCACCAACTGTTGTTTATTGCTTAGCATCATGTCATAGCCTGGGTGGTAAAAAGCTAACAAACAACCGGCATCCTTTTGAGAGGTTGCAGCACTGACGGTTGTTAGCTGTGGGATCGCCTTCGACAGCCTCTTCAGCTGGCATAGTGGCCGAAGAGAAAAGTTGCCATCAACTAATCAGAAACACCAACGATCTCCTCAAGTGGTCTTACTGGAAAATAAGATGCTGTTATTATGTGCAGAACAACAGGACAGGCTGCGTGCCTCATTTAAATAAGAGAAGTATAAAATTCAGGTGTTGGTTGTGCAAACAGCTTTATTAAAGGAAAATTGAAATATTTTGAATTGTCATTCTTCTTAGACAAAAACCCATCACCTTGCCTTGCAGAGGTATAGCACGAGTACCCACACTGCAAACCACATTTCTCCTGTGGGAGCTGCAACAAGTCTAGAGAAGTGTGTGGATGGAAGGCAGGAATAAAAACTAAATTTCTGAAGGTAAATTTTCTTCTTTTTTTTTCCCTTATTTTAAATATTTTGACTGGGGAAGGTCCAATGAAAGGACAAAATAAATGAGCATGGGAGACTACAGCCTTCGGCAGCATGATAGAAGTGTAAGGTAATAATAAAAGTAAACTGAAAGCCAGTCAGAGTGAAAATACGTACATTGAGGACACTTTTCCCTTTGTATTTGTACTGTACATCGGTAGTCTGAAGGTAAGGATGTGCGTAAATGATACCCGACAAGCAGAAAGACTAAGGCTGACTCTGAGCCATAAAATTTCATGGTAGCATGAGTCAAATAGATTTGTGTATCACTGTTCCTAAGTGACAACAATCCCCATTTCCCTCTTCTTGGTGTCTCCAGTCTCCTCTTCTCTATGTAAGTTTTACAGAGGGGTTGGACAAAGCCAGCCCAAAGGCTTTCTCTAGCAGAAGAAGGGCAGTTGGTAAATGTCTAGCTTCTGAAGGCAACTCTTGCTGTCATCGTCATCCTGCTGTGGCAATGGAAAGAAGGACATCTCCTTTGGCAAGGCTGGAAAATGGGACCCCAGGAACAGGAAAGCATAAAAAAATATAAGGAGAAAATTGAAGGGAAAGTGAAGAGCCGTCTAGCATTTCCCGAGATCCCCATCCTTTGCAACAGCTCAATCCTCACAAATGAATCAGAGCACGTATTTGCTCAAAAGAGTTAATCTTTATTAACAGCTCCAGAATGCCCTTCAGCTGGTGTACAACCTGGTTCAAAGGTTTTCAAGAAAAACAACATACCATAAACCAAAGGGCAACACTAATTGGAAGCAACGTAATTTCTCTGAAAACAGCAATACCTTTCTGTGAGTTAATAACCGGAAATTAAATTTCATGTATGTTAGCATAACCCATCATAAAGCACCAGGTGAATAAGGGGGCACAGGCAATAAGGGCAAGGGTTCGGAGCACACACAGTCACTGTTCTACAGCAACCCCTATTCCTTGGTCAGAGTCAGTATTCCCAAAGGATTAGTCTGCAGCCTTGATCTCCCTGGTTGAAGGAAACGGTTTGCACAACGCGGCTGCTGTTGCTGCTTTGGTGGTTGAACAAGGGTGGTGAAGGGACATAAGTTCAGCTGTCTCCAGAAGCAGCATTGCTCTGCTTGTGTCCTGGCACGTGTTGCTGGGGCAGCAGCAAAGGGTTGACTCGTCCCTCAAGTTTGATGTTCCCCCAATCCAGTGCTCACAGGTCACCGGTGCTTCGGGTGACCTTGTCTTCTGCGCTGGATACACAAATGAAAGACTAGTCTTAAAAAATGAATAGAGTTTCAATGTTAAAATGTCATTAAATGGAGAGTGGGTACAAATGCATGCTGGGATTGAGTTTGCTGATGATGGCATTGCCTGAAATGGAAACTCAGCTAATATTTGGACTGCAGGGCGTGTGTCTCTTGTAAGGAAACGGCTTAATCTGGAAAAGGAGGCAGAACCACAAGGTCAGATCCTCTCTCCTCTGCCCTCATTTCCTCTGCTGGCTGCGCTGGCTGCCCAGGCACTGCGGAGGAGTCAAGAGGCTGATGTCTCTGAGACCAGTCTCCAAGATGTCTCTCACCAGGAATTCCCAGGGTGTGATGGCAGCTGCGAGGGGTGGGTGCTAGGCAGGGATGCCAGAGGACCTCTAGTTCGGACGGAATGCCAGAGTACCTCTAGTTCGGTGACATCTTGCAGGTAGCACGGTCCTGAGGAGATAGATCCTGCCCAGAAGTTGTCCTGACCCTGCACAATATAAGAAGTCATCTGCCAGTCAAGCCAGGCTGATCACAACGTTTAGTTGGAGATACCATCATGGACCATCTGCTTTCCTGGGAACTTGGTTGTGAATAAACAGAGATGTGGCCTCAGGCATTTATTGTGTCCGCGATGGCACTCCCTCCACCTGGAAAGCCCACACCTCTGCTTCTTAACACACTAGAGAAACATTTGCTGTTCTTTGCTTTATTTCCAGCTGTTGATGGTTAAGCTGAAGGGTGGGAAAGCCTGAAAGCCAATATACACCCAGGCAAGAGAAAAAGCTCTCTATCTACAGCATGGGCTGCAGAAAGGATGGTGGCAACAGAGCGGCCCCGAGGAGGGACGGCTCCTTGTGGCTGCGAACCATGAGCTCTGCTCATAGCAAGCTGCTGCTGCTTGGGGTCTATTTTATTTTTGCCTGTTGCTGTGTTCGCGAGACTTTTTGTCTGTAGGCCTCTCTCCCACTGAACCCATCCATCACCGGCGCTGACAGAGGTTCCTGCTGCCCGAAACGGCCAGGAAGACTCGGTGGAGCCAGAACCTCAGGGGTCAAGTCCAGGTTGTCGTGTCTGAGCGAATGCTGCTCAGGATACGCACGGCCCGACATCGTGTTTGGAAGGCAGCGGAGGACCGAGAGGGAGGAGAAGGAAGGATAGGATGTAATCTTTCATCCTGCAAGCAAGCATGCGGGATGGGAATATTTCTTTTTGCTGCTGCCGGGGGTCTGGCCCTGAGCGGGTGGAGGAAGGGAGTCCCCAGCCTGGGCAGAGAGCAGCCGCTGTCTCCGCAGCCCTGGCACCGCTCTCCTGAGACTCTGCTCGCTATTTTTGGCTGCAGGAAAAATATAAAGGTAGAAAATGTCGGGGACATTGTGCTGAACTTAGTGGTGCTTCTTGTGTGGATGAAGAACTAGAAGATCTAAAGGCACAAACGTGCCACGGTCGTGGTGCAGCGTGGATGTGCGAGCTGAGGAGGAAGGCTGTATGTATGGCATCGAACTGATGGACACATGAACTCAGGGTACCCCAGGGCAGCTGCCTCCCAGCTCACCCCATAAAGCAGGTGATGGATGCACTGGGTTTCCTTCCTCTGCAGGGTACCACCACCATCTTCCTCTTCGCTCTCACCAGCAACCCCAGCAACACCAATACTGTAACTAAATCATACGTGCAGCTGGTTTTACCCAGAGCTATTGCCCAAAGCTCCCTGCACCATGTCCCCCAGTACTCCCAGTGCCAATGCTCAACTGGTCCAGGCTGGTAGCCCTTATTCACTTGCCAGTCTCACCCACAAAATGTCATGTGTCCCTCGTGGGTTGGGAGCACTGCCCTGGGGCTGAGCCCCCAGCACACGGCTGCTCTCACGTGCTACCCCAGCTAGCGGGGACTGTGGCGTGCACAGCCCACCTCAGCACACCCACTTTATATCAGGCAAACCCCACAAAGTGACCCTTACTTGCTCAACGCACTGGGATGATGGTCCCAGAGATAGGCATTCACCAAGCTTCCCTCAAGCAGGCGCTGGAGATCCCCTACCGAGCAGTGACAGCGGGTGGGTCATAACCCACTCCCAAATTGCACTTTATTCGGTCCCGTCTGCCTGGAGGAATGCTTCACCCCCCGCCGTACCCTCCTCAGCAGCCGCAGGGCTGCCTCCTGCCCCGGGAGCAGCCCCAGCCAGCACGCACAGAGGAGCGAGCACCCAGTCACACTCACATTGTTTCGACACATTTACTTAATTAGTTTATCAAGAAATGTGTTTGGCCTCGTCTGATACTCGGGAAATGCTGTCTGTCATTTGCAGGCATCCTGCGGGGCCCCCGGGAGCTGACAGACTCCGGCTCCTTCCTATCTCTCCTTAACTCCATTTGCCGGCCCTATTTCCCATTATTTTTTTTTTCCATGTAGCACTCCCTCGCCATTTTGGGATTAAAGTAACAGATAACAAAATTATCCTGAAGAAGACCATGACAGGTAGAGGAACAATGTGAGTAAGGACTGGGAAGAGTATCTGGAAAAATGTTAAATCAATGAAAGTGTAGGAACTTGAAATATTTTTTTATACCCTTCCAGCTAAATTCTCTGCAGATTGGAGCCACTTCACAGAAGTGACAATGAATGAAAAATGACTAATTATGCATAAAATATTCTTTTTTCGGAGCAGAGGATGCTCTGTCAGTGCTGTGTGGCCCAAAGGAGAGGGGGGCACCACCCACTTCCACCCCCAGCTGTAGCACGTCCATCAGCCACTGCCCAAAGCTCTCCTTTGCCATCATCTCCGCCTAACAAAGCCTGTTTCAGTGAGGATGGGCTGGATCCAGGTGGCACTTCTTTAAGAGTGAGCAGGATGTCCCCCAGCCCTGGCTGGAGGGGCTGGGCTATATAAGGGAGGTTATTTGGGTGCTTGGGTGTTGGTGGAGAGGGGAGGTGAAGGCACTGCTGGTCCCAGGTGGGCTCAGGTAAGCAGCAGCCACTCTCGATGATGCAGCATTTACCCCCGTGTGAGTACTTGCTGCTCTCCTGGCGTTCAAAGTCCAAGCAAGCCTAGGACAAGTGAGAGCCATGGCCCCAGACCCTGCAGACGCCATCTGTGTTAAATTGTATGTTGTCTCAGGGATGTGGCTTTAGGGTCTGAAGTAATCTTGGCTTCTGCCAGAGGTGCTTCATTCATCAGTGGAGAAGCTTGAAATCTTCTCCCTTCCCTCATGGAGCTTGAGGCTGAGACCTCTCTGTTCCTGTTCCTAAACTGCTGACGAGGACATGCCACTTACAGGGTTTCTGTGTTCCAGTTTAGCAGGACAGTGGACCCCACCTATTCAGCTTCTCCTGCAGCTCTTTATTGTGTATGGGATTACTGGGGTAATGCAGGCAGTCCTGGCTGCTTTATTAGCTAAAAAAAACAGCTTTGGTGGGATAACAGCTGAGTGTTTTCAAGGGATTATTTCTATTCCAACACCTGCCATGGCTCCTGATGATAGTCTTGGGTATCTCATTTTGTTTCCTCTTGCTTGACAATCATCTTCCATTAAATTAAGTTCATAATGTGGGGTTTTTTTGGTGGGTAAAACATAATCACAGGGCTCTCATTGGTTCTCCTCTCAAAGCCATTGTAACGGCCAGCTAGCAGAGAGTGAGGAAGCCAGCACTTGTGGGTGCTAACCTACTGCGTCTGGTCTTCTGGTCTCTAACAGCCAGTTAATTACTGGTTGGCTAAGTCCCACAGTATCCTAACTGATGTTTCATGGGCTTAATGTCTGTTATTCAACTCCATTCACGTCTCAGACCCAACAAGCTGGAGTCAGACTTGCGATGCTTACACAGCAGCCAGCTTGTTACCCGGCATTGGTACCACGAGAACACCTTACTGCTCTGGGCAAGGTTGGGGCAAAAGGGGTCTGAAGAAGGTGACTCAAAAACCAGTTTTCAATTTGGTGGGCTTCATGCAGATACACCTACTCTGAAATGAAAGCCTAAAGATGAGATTTAACTTATGCAAACTGCAGAAAAAAACCCAATACTATGGGTTTTTCCTCCTGATAGTCAACCTTCTTTGTTGAGTTAAACAAAAATAGCTCAGATGGGGGAAAAAAACCTTATTCTGTTCAATGCCTGGAAGAGGAACACGGGAGGCATGTTCAGACTATTCCTCTCTCCCTAAACAATATTTCTCCTAGAGGAGTCAAAGTTTACCTCTGCAGACATGCCATGCTATAGCATCAGAGACCTGTCAACCATCACATAACCAGTAACATTTTGGTCTCCGTGCCCGCAGGTTGTTGCTCCAGCAGAGCCAGCTCCAGGGAAAGGCAGGACAGCTCGGCATAGACCTACGGCTTCGACGTGCATGCTCCAAAAATCCTGTGAGTACTTCTGATGATCCTTATCTTTACACTATTACTTGGAGTTCAGGTGTGTGGCTGAATCATGTCACCTGAACAAGCCACTGCAGTATCTGCTGAACAGCAGCAAAAGTCTGGTGTGCTGTCAGCCCAATGCCAATGCTGAATGTCTGCCCGTCACTGGTGGGGTGGAGAAAAAAAAACATCTTTAACTGCTGCTGTTAAATTCTTGTTTGCACTGATGGGACCACTGTGTGATAACACAACATGTAATGGCAGCTCTGTTGTCTTCAGTGTATCTAATCCCCCCTGCTCACGTTGAAGCTTGTGCATCGTGGTTGTGCAACCCTGCTTGCATCGGTGAGCTGGAACTGTGGTTTATCCTCTCCATCCTAAATCAGACAGGAGATACTGTAACTCATCCATCTGGAAAGTGATGTCTTTCTCTTCCCTTAAGATTGATGTAATTCCACTTTTCCTTGTTGGGATTAGGAGAAGCATGCTTGCAGGCTCCCATTATCGTAGTGGAGGGAACGTGGGATGGAGCGAGTGCAGGCGGTGTTGAGTGATCTTTGCCAGGTACCCAGCTGGCGTTGCCAAAGCATGCGGGGCTTTCCTCTGAATGCTTCCACTGCAGGAGAAACATGTCTTCTGCTGCCAAGGGTACGGGAATGTCACTTAACTTGGGGAAAGCACGCCATTGCAGTATGACAGCCACTTCACCAGTCAGTCCAGCAACGCTCTGTAAAAACAAAAGGTTGCCTGCTCTGTGCCAGAAGGACTATCTTCACTCACAGTGAAATACATCAGATGTCTGGCAATTTCAGGGAGCCTTTCTCAATAAAAACATGAGGAAATAGGAGTCATGAGTTACACAGCAGTGTCCTCTATAGTTAAAGGCATGGTGGCTAAATATATGTCACATTCCTCCTCTTAGCATAAATGTTGTACAAGCTACATCCAAAGTCTGCTTTCCTTCCCCATCAAAAGCCCCTTCTAGATCCAAAGGTATCTAGCCACTTACATCCTGCATTTCTTTTGTTTTGCTTTTTTAGCAAATGAATAAAGATAGGTGCTTTTTTCTCAGACATCACTTAAAATATAACACCATTCATTTGACCTTAGGCTTCTCTCCCTATCACAATATCCTTTAAAAACCATGACATAGGACAAGGGAATCTTGTCTCTGTTTTATCAGTAGAAAGCTTGTGCGTTCCTTGTCCAAAATTGCAGAACAAGCATATGGGGGTGGAAATGGAGAGGCACTGAAGAAACACTAGCTCTTGGTCACAGGTCTTTAGAAAAACAAATTAACAGTTGGAGCAAGTTGGCGCTTCCACTGTCAAAAAGAAGATGGAAAGTAACATGAAAGCATCACTAAACTTTCCTATAGATCTAAGACCAACATGTTAGCTCTCTGAGTAGCTGCATAGCTCTGAATAGAGCGCCTCTTCATGTAGAGGGACTTAGTTCTCACTAGAAAAAGTTCAGTGCATATTGTCCAATCTAACTCCCACTGCAGTGTTTTCATTGAGTTCAGGGAAATTTAGACTGGTCTAAGTACTATTTAAGCATTTGCTTAAATTCAGGACGCAGTCTAACTCCATCCAGGGCTCTCCTGTGCTATAAGCAATGCTTGAAGAGTAAATGCTGGTGCCTTGAAAAGGTGACCAGAGCTCTCTGCACTCACAAGTCCTGAAGACCTCTGCACACCATGCCCATGCTGCTGATTTCTTACTGACTCGTCATGGTGCCCTGTCCTAGAGGGATGGCCTTTAGATATCTAAGCTCACTTCTGTTCTGGAGTGGCTGGTAACGTCATTCTTGTTCCCTTGGGCTGGGAGAATGCAGCTTTCACAGATGCATCCTAAGCTATATTTGAAGGAGTCCCTTCCTTTACTGAAAGTCCATGCCTGCATCTCAGTAACAATAGTGTGGTGTCCACAAGGCCACACTGGCCTGCTAAACATCAGACAAACACAGCGTGAGTCACTTGCCAGCACTTACACTCAATATAAATACTCATTGCTGAAGAATAAATAACCCCTCTCCTTAGAAAGGGTCCTAAGCTTTGTTAGGTGGAACGTGAATTAAGAACACAAGAACCTGTCCCCAAGGCTGTGAATATGTGCTTAATTAAGTATGTAACTAAGTGACAGTATGGATATAAAATATATATGACTCAGAAACATGAAGTTCTTACATATCCCTTCCTATATTCCCTCCAAAATGGCTTAGGGAGACCACCTGGATAGCATTACTTGCTGAAGTACTAGGAAGCATGTGTATCAACCTCATTCCCAACTCCACTAAGCAAGTACATGAAGGACAGTTAATTAAAATACTTCAGAGAATCTAGTGATCCAGACTGGGATTAAGAAAGGAGCGTTGGTCTGCCACCACCGCTGTGCTGGAAGGGCTGTTTGTTGCTAACTGTATTCCAGATTTCCCAAGGCTGTCATACCATCAGACACTGCCGTGATCTGTGAGTCTTTATTCCTAGATAAAGATGTGAACTCCCGGCTCTTGTCACAGATAACAGCACAAAGCATTACAACGACAATACAAAGACTCAAAACTCGGCTTCAAATACGCAGCCGTTTGTTACTGTCCTCAGTGCAGCTGCTGAGCCAGGCTGCTGCAGGTTGTTCACAACTGGGAGGACTGAGCTGTGAGAGCTCATCTCTATGTCCTCTGGTTTCTTATGGGGTTTTATCCCTCTGCGTTGCTGGGCCAGTGTCTCTGTACGTGCCATCAGCCGCTGTGGGGCTGCTAAAGGCTGGTTACGAAGTGAGGATGTGTAGCCTTGAGGTTCTTCATCCATTTCCCAAATCGCAAATGTTCCTGGCACGCAGCAGGGATGCTGTGTTTCTCAGCCGTGGCCCCATGGGCATCCTTCCTGGCAGCAGGTACCTCATCGCTGCCGTTCGACTCTAAGTGCTGGCACAGCAGGAGTGGGTGCACATCAGGGGCTTTGTGCTGCTCGGACCAGGATCTGGCCCCGTGGGTTTCTCTCCTGTTGCATTGAAGGTCGAGAGCTGAGATCTCATTTTCCTGTTGCAAGTGTCTGATGCATCTCCACTGGAAACTTGTAACTCTGGCTCACTTGCTACATCATAGGAAAGTTCTCCAAAAAAGCTGCTTTTATAAGAAAACCTGTTCTGAAATGGTAAGTTGTTCAATGAAGACACCTCCAGAGTCTTCCACTTACAATGGCAATGAGTATAGAGTAATTCAAAACTATCTTTAGAGCGGTACACAGCCAGAGCTGAAAGCGGTGTCATTCCTTCAAGTAGAGTTGCACCAACTCTGGGCTGACGTAGCTGATTTTGGGGGGACTGTTTGAATTATTGATGATGTATTTCATTGCCTGCTTAGAGCTAGAAAAGCTCCTTGTACATCTGTCCCTGGTAGAAAACGCTTAAAAGAAATAATTCTCTGCTCTACCGTGTTGCAAGTGCCCTCTTCCATGGAGGTGGAGGCTGGTACTGTGGTGGTGTCCAGCATCCTCCTCGCGCTCAGCCCACCGCCAGTGCCCGTGACCAGGCAGGGACCGGCAGCGCCTGCCCGAGGCAGGGCTGGAATTGGGATCCCCGGTGCGGGGCCGCGGCTGGGCTCCCATTGTTCCTGGCCTGCCAGACAAAGGGTTAAGTAAATGTTTGGAGAAGATAAGGTGCCCTGTTGACAAGCAGCAGGCTCCAGCGGTCTCAGCAGGATCTCTCCCAGCGGTGATAAATGGGGAGGTTTTCAAAGTGGGATCAGCAGACGCCACGGAGAGGGCGGTTGCTGATGCCGTGATTGGCAGCGGGGAAGGAATCTGAAGGTGTTTAATGATCCCACACTCTGCTGCAGCTTTTTTAAAGACTCTGTGTCTAGCCAGAGGAAAATCCTCTATCAGCCGCAGAGGCTCGCACTCCCGGCTCTTTTTTGTTGTTGTTGCTTTTTCTTTTTTTTCCGCTAAAACATGGGAACATCCACTGAAATGGATCCTGATAAGGACCCTCTGGGATTCCTCATCCTCTCACATCAGTTTTGTCCCTTTTAATTTTCCCTTTGAAGTGTCCTGCGTATAGTAGGTGGACTGTTTCTTTTGGCTAACTTTAGTCAGGAGCTGTGTTTTGGGGGAAATAGTGTGTATTAAACTAATAAGGTGCTTTTTTCTTCTCTGCTTAGCTGTATTATTCCAATTACTGACTTGCCATTCTTTTGCTATGGTAAATACATAATCAAATGACACCAAGGATAAAACCCTCAGAAGGATTTGAACCCCTGATGTGACATTATTGGGTATGCAGGAGACGGTTAAAGGGTTTTCCTCCTTCTGTAAATAGAGCCTGAAAGCTGTTTGTTGGGCTGAACGCCAATTACTTTTTTTCCAGATAGGTGAAATATTTTCTGTCCTCATCTGTGGCCGAAAGCTGCCCTGGGCACTAGGAAAAGCTGCGGTGGTGGTGTGGGAAATAGAGTAGAGCAGACTGGGAGGATGAAGCTTTGCTATGTGCATTCATGGGCTGCCTCTCAAATCAGGATTTTACAGAGTTATATTCCCTGCAGAGTGAGAAATGGTATAAAATGCTGCTTGGTCCAATCTACGCCTGATTTACACCAAGAGGAGGAAGCTGGCTGGGAAAGCTGCTGGATAACAGGGATCCAGGCACAGGGAACGAGCTCATCCTTTGGCCCAACCTCATCCTGGAAGGACTGGGATGGGTGGACAAGTCTTTTTTTGGGGAGAAAGCAGCCTGGCCGGTGCTGCTGCAGCTGAGCTGGGTGGGCTGGAGGCTGCTGCACCGGACAAAGATGAAAGGAGCCGGGTACAACCCAGCAAAGGGCCAAATGAGTCGGGACATGAAAAGCAGCGGAAAGTATCTGAAGAATGTAAACACCAAGGTGGAAGAGGACTTATTTAGCATGTTACAGGCTTGGAACTAGGTGCGAGGGGATGAAACAACAAGGAAAACTCACCGTCGCTAACGGGGAAGCCTTGCTAGAGGCTAAGTCTGGAGGTGAAAAGGAAAGAAATGGTTTCAGCAGAGCAACTCTAGAAGTCTCCTCGTCTGGAGGCAGGAGGTTGGTGGGGCAGGGGGGCCGTTGGAGCTGCTCGCTTGCGGCACGCATCCGCGCTCT
>NW_009220353.1:0-1946 GCF_000690835.1 Fulmarus glacialis | reverse complement strand
TAAGTCAGGCTGAAACGCTTTATCCTTTTGAATCTTTTGAGTAGGACAGAAATGTATGCTCACCAATTTTGGGTTGATTTGGTATACTTACACAAGCTAAACACCGATGTTCTGAATTGAGACTTGGCAAAGAATGTTCTACTTTGGTATTAAAAGCATATGCCATCCAACTCTGCCTGAACTATGTGCTACTATCACATACAAGACAACAGACAGAGCTGTCGTTTGTCACACTATGTTAAAAAAGTGTCTTTATAGTAAAGAAACCTAAAAGGTAACTGAAATTACAGTTTTTAAAAAAATTATCATAAGAAGTTAATTTCCAGCCAGCTCAGTTAGCTCCCCTGGAAGTTTTCTGCAGGAGGCAATAGCTACAGAAATAAAAAGCTAAGTAAAGTTAGCTGAAGTACAGCAAATGCTTGACAGGAGAGATGTATTGCAGCTTCTTTCCATGAACTACCTTTCTACTTACATAGGCACCCGCTCCTAATGTTGATAAGCCCACAATAAGGACAAAAACAGAACTATCGCCTTTGCCCCCGGGCACACCAGAGCTAGCCACTTGTCTGCTCATCTGCAGTTTTATGGGGACATTCCAGCGCTGCAACAAGTTGCCTAAGGAATACAATTTATTAGAGAAAAACACAAAAAGACTGTCAATACAAAGTTACGTTTTGAAATTTAGAGACCAAGTAATTTCTGCAACCAAGTAAACAAGCTACTTGTTTGAAAAGCCCAGTACCACATCTGAGTGACTGTAGTGAATTATTCTCTGCCACAACAAACGGCTCCAGGCAGTTGTGGATACCAAAACCATCTATAAGATCAAAGAGTAACTGAACGAATTAATAGCAGGAACATCTACCAGGGAGCTAGAAAGTCCCTCTCCAGCTGAAGGAGCCTTCAAGCCATGTATCGCTGGGAGAGCACATCAGAGATGCGCGTGTACTGCGCCTCTGCTGTTCCTGCACCCTTCTCCAGGCCCCTTCTGTCGGAGGCAGGCGCCGGTCTAAAGATGCCCTTTGCTCCACCGCGTGCGAGCAGAGGCTAACGTAACCTCGTCAGGACAAGCAGAAGGTATGGTTATACCAGCAAAAAGTCCCTTTGCCAACACAGCTTATTCCACTGAGGTAAACTACCAGCAGAAAGCGGCGTCTGCTGGCAGAACGGGCATCCCAAGGGAAAAGGAACAGCAAGGTTTGCCAATCCAGACGAAGGCCTCTACCAGCATGCAAGCAAGACAAAGAGCGCACCTAGCTGAACAGCTATATAACATTGGATTTTACCATAGTTTAATCACAGGCTCCGCCTGTCCCAATTAGACCTCAAAATAGAGCCTCAGGGCGATTGCTCCGAGCGCTGTCTTTGGAACAGAGCCGGCCAGCTGAAGCCTGCAGAAGTGGTTGGGCTTTTCTGCAGAACGTGTTCCCACCTGACGCAGAAAACACCTTCCGCCTCCTCCGACACTCGCAGGACACGCAAACTGCTACACCCGTTTGATCTCTTTGCCTAAACACACGTTTGTGATATAAACCCGCAGCAAAACTCCAAGCATCCAAATGGACGCAAACGTGCTACGTAGCTCCACCTAACGTACCGTTTCCCAAAATAGAGGCGTTTTCCCTCCCGCTCCCGGGAGCACCTGCACCGCCACCGCCCCCTCAGTGCCCTGGGGCCGCTCCATCCCCCCGCCGTTTTCCCCCCACCAGCCTCCTCTGATGTGGCGGGCGGCGGAGCGGAGCAGCCCGTCCTGCCGGTGCTCCAAGGGCAGAGCAACGCCCCGCGCCGATTTCGCCGCCAAAAGCGTTTTTGCCAAATTACCTCCTAACTCGGCACCGCCCAACGCCGCTGGAACCGCGGCGCGGGTGCCCTCTGCCCGGCTACCGGGAGCCCCGAGCAAGTTCCCGACCGCGACCTCCTCCCCGGGCAGCGGCCCGGCGGGGAGG
>NW_009220352.1:14473-14811 GCF_000690835.1 Fulmarus glacialis | reverse complement strand
TTTATATACATGTGAAAAATAAATATATTTAATATATAAAAATATAGGTAGTATATATTACATAGTCATAATATTAAAATTATATCTGTAATACATATATTTTTACATATGGACACATACAAGTCTTTTCAGCAAGGAAAGACTAGCCAAAAAAAGTAAGCCTGATCCGTCACAAACAGTTGTAAATGATTCAGGCTAAGTAAAAAAAAAAAAAAAAAAAAAAAAAAAAAAGTCAAATTGCTTCATTAAATGTTATCAGATGTATCTGATACCAATCTTTTAACTGACCTATATGCCCTGTTTTCAAATAGCAATTTTTTTTCCATGTCACTGAATTA
>NW_009220352.1:0-14444 GCF_000690835.1 Fulmarus glacialis | reverse complement strand
AAGAGTGTGAGAAAAGGTGCATTTAGAAAAGGAGCCTTCTGAAAGTAGCCTCACTCAGCCTTGTGCCATAAGGCCAATTGTGTCCAGTTAGGAGAAATCATTGTATGCACGCCTCCTTTTCCCTAAGTGGAGGGAAGAGTTCTTCCCAGTTACTTGACCAGTTTGGGTTCCTCTATACCGTAGGGGAGCAGCAGACCTTGAATTGCTGCTGCCAGTGCAGTTCATCCTGCCCGGGTTGCTCTGTGGCATGCTTCTCTCGTTAACTGTCTGTCCTTAGTACTTCTCAGGTGTGAGCAGGCTGCTATCTGAGTTACGTGTGCTTGCACAGTGGATGATTTCCATGTGCTCAGTAAATCAGCACTTCTGTGAAATGCAGACTTAGGGCACACACACAGACTGATGAGATTTTTCTTAAACTGTAGGCCTGGTCATGCACTGTGCGAGGTGGGTAGAGGGGTTGTAATGGACAACTCTCTTGTGCCAGTAGAAGAAGGTGGGGGGCCTGCCAACTCCAAGAAATTGGGCAATTTTACTCAAAACGTGGTCTGAGAGAGAAGAAGAAATACCAAGGGAGACTATTGGGGACTTTTAGGTCTTCTGTTTAGGACTCAGTGTTTCCAATTTGTTTATATGTACTATTTTCGTAGGCTGCTTGACTATCATTCATGTGGGTTGGTGTTTCCAGTCTCAGTTGTGGACTGTAAGAAAATGGTGTGTGTTATATCAAGAGGAAAGTCAAGGCCCTATACTGTAGCTGGGGGAGGAGGTTACAATCAATCCCTTTTTACATGGGGCAGAATGGGGCACGTTCTGTGGATCTGCTGTGGATATCTTGTGGTAGACTCAGTCTGTGAACCACTGTTGTGGACGGTGAGAAGCCAGGAGGTCCTAGAAGGCTAAGTGTGTGCTGTAATGTAAAAGAGAAAAATACTTCTTTGTGTGTACTAAGGAAACCAGAGGAGGAAAATGCCATTGATCACCATTCCTGGGCAGCCGTGTCTCATATCCGTATGTAACCTTACAAATATATTGAGCATACTTCCCTTTTTCTCATCTGTCTTAACGCAAAATCTTGATTTTTTTTTTTTTGTTTTTTTTTTTTAATTTATATTTTTCCCCTCTTCAAATTGGGCCCTTGTTTGCAGACTTTCTCATACTCAGCGTGAAAATTTAGCAGGTCTTGAGCTATGCACCTGCAGCCTTATCTCAGGGGAAATCAGCTTCGCTATTTATTTATTTATTAGGAAAGCATGTAGCGAGAACCTAACTCAAGCATGGTTTACATACATGATAGTCAGTTTGCTTTGACGTGGAGCCTTGACAAGTACAGTCTGGTGCTTGTACATTCCTGGCTACCAAGTTGCCTTCTCTGGGTCAGCCCAGATTTAATTTACCTTCCCGATTGTTACTGTATTGGGGGGCATCTCAAAAAAAGAGGTAAAATTATTAAATATTATTTCCTCAAAGGATGAGCATTCAGGCAACAGGCAGTTTGCATTGTTTCAGCATTGGGAATGTGTGGTTATTCACTGATCTCCTGCAAATCACACTTTTCTTTTAAGACACCATCCTGTTAAGGAATGAATTCACTAGCGAACTCATAAGAATCGGTGTACTGATTATAATATGGATGCAATATTATGTTTGAACATTTTGTGGGTCCTTTAATCATCTTGCATCTCTATATTTTAATTTTGAATATTCCTACACACACACACACCCTGAATCTTTCCCCTTTTTTTATTGGATAAAGTCATAAATAACTACGACTTTCTAGTGAAGAGCTTTGTAATTTTGGGAAGTGTGTTTTTCCATCCAAAATAATATTCATGTGTGTGCATTACCCATTTAAGGAAGACAGTAAAATTAAATTTTGCCATAATAAACTGCTATGGTAATCACGTTTGTAAATGCTTCCACTCCACCCTCTCCCTACTCCCCTTCCTTTCCCTTCTTTTCGTGTTCACCTGCCGAAAAAGTGTTTATTTCATTAGAAGTGTCTGCTTTGTTCCTCAGGATACATACAATATTACTTGAAATCAAGGACTAGGAACACGAGCACAGAATGCTGTTAAAACCAATGGTGAAAAAAGGCTGCTAGGGCCAGATACAGTATCCGAGACCAGCCCACCTAGCCCCTTGTCCATTTCTTCCCCCCCCATCCTTCTCATCTGCCCTGCCTTGCATTTTTTGGAGTTGGAGGAGCTCTTATCCCTGAGCTGCTTCTGTGCCTTTGTGTGCCTTCCATTTCTTCCTCCTCTTCTCTCCATCTTGCTTTTGGGCATATGTGTAACAACTTGCTTGTCTGTGCTTTCCTGTAGCAGCTAGAGTCACTGTTTTGGTGACACTCTAGTTTCAACTTTACATTGCATATTTATTTTTATTGTTATTTCTGTGTGTTGCCATTTTTCCCCTGAAGAACACAATTAAAAGAAGCGAAATTTCAATTTACGGCAGTTTATAATTCACCAGTAACTGAAAGTGACCTCAGAGAAAAAAGACACTTCTCTCTGTCCTGCTTTCATTTTTGTGCTTGGTTTCAAAGAACTACGCCAGATAGTGGGGGTGTTAGAGCTTCTTCACAGCAAACGTTAAAGGATTCTTGAATAATATAGTATGCAGAAGCTGCTAGTACTGTTTCTGTGAAGTTACAGTGAAGAGTTAGGACTCTTGTCTGGTTTTGTATATTTTTAGGCAATGTTAATTCCAAATAAACTAGAAAGCAGACATCAACAAAAATAGAGAAAGCATAGTTTATACAGACACCGTGCTTATTTGGAGGACTCTCAGGAGAATTTACTGTTCTTACACTGTTGAGGCATCTATGAGAAAATAGAAGGATAATTTTGAGCACATTGAACACCTCATCCAGACTTCAGCATAGTCCTGTGCAATTGTTTGCATAAGCATTTAAATTTCAGAATTTTGAATTCCTATTACTAGCAAGCATAAATGAATACAGCAGATAAATATAATTTCACTGGTCAAATCTATAAAAATAATTTGCCATCATTCCCCTAATTTTCTTCGAACAGATCTTGTTCGAAATAAGTAAGATCATGTTTTTTCTGAAATACTGTTTCTGCATGTTAATAAAAAAATGTTTTGTGTGTGTGTTTTCCTATTTCTTCTGTAAATGATCTCTGAAGGAAGCTTAGCTAAGCTCCAGTTATGCTATAACAGCATAATATTAAATTGCTGCTGTAAAACACGCTTCTGTGTGTCTTCAGTTTTCTAAGGTAGATTTCTTTTCTGTTTGTGAAGTCCTGCATAGCAAATTAAACCATTTCAAGTTTTAACTCAAGTGTTTCGTATTATCTTGTTCTAGGTTGTTGGAAGAGGAGCCTTTGGTGTGGTCTGCAAGGCAAAATGGCGAGCTAAAGATGTAGCCATTAAACAAATAGAAAGTGAATCTGAAAGAAAAGCCTTCATTGTAGAGGTACAGTAAGTTTGCTGGAAAAAGTGGGGTTTGGTAGAGCTTGTTTTCTTGAATTCATGGCTGTAATTAGTTTACTAAAAGCTATGTCTGTATTACAAGGTAAATGCAGCCTGTGGTACCGAGTACAGGCCTGAACCCTTTGTCATGCAGAACAGGACACCTGTCAGAGCACGTTGCAGCTCCTTTAGTTCGCTTCACAGGAAAACTGGAAGGCAAGGGGAGAGACAGGAGGGCACACAGGTCGGGGAAACACCAGTTCCTGGATTGTGTCCCAGTGTGGAGTCAGGGTGCAGCTGAAATACCTACCAAAATCCTGGAGCTGATGAACACTTCCAGGGGCTACAGCGTAGGTTCTTCATACAATCAGGCCCATACTTGAAACTGTTTCTTAGTTTTTTCAGCAGTTCTAATAATTTTGTTTTTTTTTTTCTTACATATAAATTTATTAATACGTGTAACTCATTTATTTTTTTTCTTTCCGTAGAGTGTGCACCTCTTCAGAAAGATCTTGAGTAGCTCAGATATACCAATAAACTTCCCAAGATACATAATATTTTCTAGAATCCAAAGTTAGCCATGTAATTTAAATGTATTGTGACATGCCACTTAGTATTTAGTCAATAAGAATCTAGGATGTTCAAGATATACAAAATATGTTAAAAACAAATCTCTTAATTTTGGAACTAAAAATGTA
Source organism: Fulmarus glacialis (assembly GCF_000690835.1). Lineage (NCBI taxonomy): Eukaryota > Metazoa > Chordata > Aves > Procellariiformes > Procellariidae > Fulmarus > Fulmarus glacialis. The sequence goes on along the minus strand of NW_009220352.1, from coordinate 10,311 downwards.
ACACACTGAAGGCTTAAAGGAAGCATATTTGTAGTAGGCCTCTCTGTGTAAATATTTATATGGCATTCATTACCATGGGAAGTTAATCTGAGTCTAATTTAATAGTGAGTAGATCTGATCAGTCTCTTAGCATTTTTGTGTTCGAAAGAGATCTGAGAAGATAAAACCAGAAATACTTTCGTAATTACTGGGATTCAGGAAACCCTACAAAGTGCAAGCATCAGTTGTGATACTCCATTCTGGTTTTTTAGAAATTCTGAAGTGTACAGAAAAAATAATATTAGCTTCCTAAACAATGAACAGCATAAGCTGATCTAGAAGTCTGTGTAAAGGGAAAAAAATTCCTTTTTCCTTCTTTTCTACTACCTACTGGTAAAGAAAAATTCAGTGCAAAATAGTCTGATCGTCAATTAGTACAAGCAGCAGTAGGTTCTTGGAACTATGTCACTTTAATATTAAACTGGCTGGCTCATTTTACAGGGTTGTGGGTTTTGTTTTCTGGTTTTGGTGTTTGTGGTTTTTTTAAGAACAGTAATTTTCTATATTGTGAATAAAGCCAATATGATTCAGATTGTTTATGAAGTCAGACAATTGGAATTCCAAAATTGGAGGCTCCAGGAAGAGCACCGAACCTATAGAGGTCATAGTTGCCCAGTGTCTATGACTGGAGTGATTTTACTACACCATGAAAAAAATACTTTCTTTAAATTTAGTTTCTTTAAAATTTCTTTTAAATGCAGTTCTAGTTAAACACAAACCTAATTACATAAATTAAAATGCAAACAGGTATATCAGTCTTGTAATTCCTAAAATCACCATCTAGGGTTATGCAGATATATAAAACTGTATTTGCTGTTCTGGTGTGTGAATTATAGATGTGAAAATAAAACATTAGCCTTTTTTTCCTATGGTTTGAAATGAAGTGTGATTTATATTGCAGCTTCGACAACTGTCACGAGTAAACCATCCAAATATTGTCAAGTTATATGGAGCCTGTCTAAACCCAGTAAGTTATAGCTCTGTCAGTATGACAACAGGTGACTAGCTTAACGTATGCAAGCATCAATGCACAAAATGTGTATTTTATATACAAAAATGTATATTTTATATTTTGTATGTTTTAGCCATAATAAGGAAATACACAGATATGTAGGTTCGTTGATATTTTCACGTTTTTGTTTTTTCTTTCCCCTGCTATGAGAAATAAATTCTTTAAAGAAAACTCCAAATGCTGTTTCTAAACACCGATTATACTTCAGTTAGTGAGAACGGCATCTGGTGTATTACATACGTAGTGTCATTCATTTCTACAGTCCTGTTAATTGCAAATCAGCAATAGGAAAAAGAAAATATATTAGCAACACATGATTCATAGCATGTCAATCAGTTCCTATTCTCGTATATGCAGTTTTCAGGATTTGCTTTCTTTCTGCCACAGCTGCAAACAGTCCCACAAACTCTTAAAGCCAAAAAGCAAGTACTGTGACAGACAGATATATCCTTAGCTAATTCTAGTATGGGCTATTTAATTGGTTAAAATAATGCTGCATCCCTTTTTCCTTAGTACTAGTGAAATTATTCTGACATGATGTTTAAATTTTTTTGTAAGCTACTAAAAAAAAAATTAAGGCAAACGACTTGCAGTTTGAAGACAGCATTTGCTTTTCAAGATTTTGGGGGGGGGGAGGGGGTGTCATTCTCTTCTTTCCTAACTTACAGTGGGAACTTAAGTATAAAACTGATTTCTGTTTCTTATATGTAAATATGTACCATTCAAACGGACTCTTTACCTCGTACATAAATTTTCCATTAGCTTAGGTATGGAGACCTTGCAGTTCCATTCAAAGAACTTTCCTTTCAGTTTACAAAAGCTGTTTTCCGCCCGTACATTTAAAACATCCCTATTTTTTGTCCCCTCCCCTCCCAAAGGTGTGTCTTGTTATGGAGTATGCTGAAGGAGGTTCTCTGTACAATGGTGAGTATCATTTCAACATAGTGTCTTCCTGGAGCTGAAGTGCTAGTGTTAGGGCAAACGTGAACTAAAATATAAAGTTGTTTCATACATATGTTTCTATCCTTGGAGATACTCAGAAGCCACCTGGACACAGTCCTGGGCAACTGGCTCTAGGTGGCCTGCTTGACGCTGCTTGGTGGACTTCCAGAGTTCCCTTCCAACCCCAATCATTTTGTGGTTTTTTGAAATTCTTAAAATAATTTTAAGGAGAAATGAGTGTGCTTTTAAAAACCACTTTTCAGTCCACTGGTTTGTTTCTTGATACCAGTTTGTTATATTTTATACAAATCATTTAAGGTTTTCCAGTGGAACATCTGAAAAGGTTCTTCCTTAACTTGTAAATTCCCTGAGCATTTGTTTAACATAGACTTTACCAGGGATGGCTGAGAACAAGCAACACCTTTCATATTGAATTTTAACATCAAAAATTATGAAAAACATACTAAAAATGGAAAATATTTTGACATTTCCATTATTTTAACAGTCTGCAGAATGATATTTTCAGTTGCAGTGATGAGGCATTGATAATTACTTAGATTCCATAGAGCTTTCTGACTGGTATGTTGTTAACTCCGTTGTATCTGTTGTAATATGCAATAAAGTTCTTTTTAGTTTGTGCCTTTGTTTTGCAGTGCTGCATGGTGCTGAACCTCTGCCTCATTATACTGCTGCACATGCCATGAGTTGGTGTTTACAGTGTTCCCAAGGAGTGGCGTATCTCCACAGTATGAAACCAAAGGCTCTAATCCACAGAGACCTGAAACCACCAAAGTAGGTTTATGGCTCATATTTCGTATTTTCTTACAATTGGAATTCAAGATAATTTATAATAATTTCATTGCATTTGAAAGAAATACCTTTAATTGATACTAACTTTATTGGATATACTATATTCTAAATGAAAGCTGTGCATTTGAAACTTCAGTTACAGAATGATGGTGCATGGTACAGGACATGTACTGTACTCAGTTACTTTCTGTTAAACTAGAAAAACATCCTGCTCCTGCCCTGCATCATGGAAGAGGATTTTGATAGGGATAGGGCTTCTAATCAGAGGCATTTAAAATGGCCTAGTTTTACAAAGGGTTGTGGTGTTCAGTAAGAGAACGTTGGTGGGGCGGGGTTGGTTGTTTGCTTGGTTTTAATATCATATTTAATCTGATATATTAGAGCTCTTTCCCCACGTGGCCATCCTCCTTTATCCTCTCGTTCTGCCTGTTTGACTACCCCTGCCAGAATCCCCCATCACTTTCCTGAAACAAAAATGAATGGTTTTCTGCCCAGTCAGTTTGTTGACCTGACTTATTTTACAGCTTCAGATCTGTCTCAACAGATTAGGTGGAAACAGAGATTTGGGGATCAGCAGGATACCCCTTTTTGGTGGTAGCCTGCAGTTATTACCAGATAAAATTATAACGTGAAGCCCCACTTTAAATCTTTAATTCTTTCTTGTACCTCCAGTTTTGATTTAGAGAGCTGTTAACATGTAATTTCGAGTGCTTTCATTTAAATAAATAGCTACGTTGACTGACATTAATGGGAGTCTTGTTCGTTCTTTTGGTAAAATTGTTACAGCACTTGTTTTTCAGCCTCTGGCATCTGAAAGACTAATTTTGTTAATATATGCTTAGTGGTTTACTATGGCTAAAGATATTTAAAATCTAGCATGTAGAAATATTAATAAATTACAATATATATTTGATTATTTTAAAATATTTCATATGTTCAGATTAGGCACAAGTGACCTTAATTATTTCTCAAATTATAAAACTAAAGCACTGAGAAGCAAAGCCTTAGATATTCCACTCTATTAGAATGATAGTTGTTGGGATAAAAAAATCAGTGATTTATTACCAGAATATTTCATCCTACAATTTTAATTTTCTTTTTTTTTTTTTTTTTTTTTTTTTTTTTTTTTTTTTTTTTTGTTCTTTGACAGTTTGCTCTTGGTAGCTGGGGGGACAGTTCTAAAAATCTGTGATTTTGGTACAGCCTGTGATATTCAAACACACATGACCAACAATAAGGGAAGTGCTGCTTGGATGGCACCTGAAGTTTTTGAAGGTAACAGTAATTTACAGTGTCAATATTATGTGTTCTTTCTAGGGATGCAACTGTGACTGAATTTGGTATAGGAAAAAGAGCATCATGTAATCTTACTTTATTTCAATCAGTGTACTAAAGTTTGAGGTAACAGCTGAAAGAGTCTTGGCAGAAGTCTAACATTTATTTAAAAATCTGTATGATTGTATATTGCCAAATAATTATGCAGAGTTTCGAAGAGCAGCACTGAATTGACTGTATCATGTTAGTATTCGTTAATTACATGAAGATGTGGAACCCTTATTTGTGTCATTGCTTAGATTTACATAAGAAGTACCTTTAGACAGCTGCTGTTTCTTATTTTATAAGCAAGTAGAACACAGTCAGAGGGCTATTTCCCCAGGATTGTGCTGTTTTCAAGATTCTTAAGTAATTTCAAACTCTTCTGACATTTAAATACACTGTCATTACTTTCACTGCCTATTCTGATCAGCTTTTATCTTTAGAATTTCCCTGTTAGTGTCTCTAAATTGAACATAATTGCCTCCATTTTCATTCCCCCACTTTCTTGTAACTCCATCTTTGTCTGCTTTTTATGTAATCTAGAGATTTGATGTACTTCCTCTTTCCTGCATACTGAGGAACTTGTTATTAACAGTTAATTTAGTTAAGTAGGAAAACAAGCTATTTCTTGGAGTATAGCTGGGGAAGACTGATGACACTTGATAATTAGATAGGTATAATTGCTGCATGATTATCAGAGAAATAATCCAGTCAATATTAGATTGCAAATTAAACACCTTTTAGCCAATCAGTACCTTAAATTATCACTGCAATTAGCAGAGTGGTCTGGAGAAGTCGTCTTCCTGCTTTAGGAGGCAAGTGTCCTGGTTTTGATATATTTGGCAAGTGCCTATGTGCAGCAGTGGTTTCCCGGATTCTGGATCCAATCCAGATCCAAAAGAATCCCGGATTCTTTTCTTTTGCTGTCCTTATCCCAAAGAGAAGCAGCAAATTATATATGTCCATATACGTTTTTAGGAGGTGTTTCCTCCTGAACACCACCTTTGGAGCTTTTGTTTGGAAGGTACCTTTTTCTCCCGCTTATTGCTTAAAGGACCCACCCACGGATGATCTGTTTCATTCTGGTGCCTAAAAATTTTCCATTATGTCACTTTATATTGAGGCACCTACTCTATTTCTTTAACTCTAGCTAGGAATGCTTCTTTTCTTAACATCTGTTTACTATTAAATGAAATTGTATAAATAAGAGATAATTTTTTCTCTTAGAAATAATCAATTGGACAATCCGTGCTAAAACTAGAGTTTTTTGAGTCAAAAATCTTGATCTAAATCAGATTTTGAAATAAGTATATTGTAGTAGGGATTTACAGTGCATAGCCTAATTCCTCTGGTGTATGAAATCAGCAAGGCAGAACAAAGAAATCTTGTATTGCAAATTTATTGTTGGACAGCAGCAAAAGCCTTCAGTTTACAGTTGGTTTTATGTACTTTTATCTGAAAGCATTTACTGATAATGACACAAACCTTTATACAAGTGTCAAGGAGAGAAAGGAATCTAGTAGCTTCTATGATGCAGCATATCAAGTTACTCTTAAAACAGTCATTAAGCTACCAAAATTATCATGTCAAATGTCAAAATTGTTAAAAATTTGTTTGCTTATGCTACTGCATCAGAATTCAACAATGGAATAAATGCTAATATTATTTTAGTACTGTTCTAGTACTAATGTTTTTAGATGAGGACCACAAAGGCACAAGAAGTATCTGTTGTAGATGGCAGAGTGCTCATTGAAGTGATTGCCCTAATATTAAGACTTTTCCCCACATTTTAAATATTAGGGCACCTAAAGCCTTGTACAGATCAAATAGTCTAGATTAAAGCAATATCATTTAGATGAGGATAAAGTGAAAGAGAGCAAGTGCTCTAATCTCAGAACTCCCTTTAGAAGAAATTTTAAAACTGCTTTGGGATAATCGGATAAATTGAGGAATGATTGTGTCTATCTGTTATCCTACCTAGGTCTGTTACATAATGAAACAATACAGAATACTCTCTCACTTCTTTTGGACTCTCAGTTTTCAGAATTAGTCCAAGACTTCTCAGCCACAAAATAGAATTTCCTTGCTCAAGAGGAGAATAACACTACTTCCCCGTCAAGGCTGTGTTCCACGAAGTGCTGTGGCTGCATAGGGAAGAGGGACTGTTTTGCTTCCCTTAGCAATCTGCCATTGTTAACAGATATGTTTTTTTCCAGCAGCTTTGAAAACAGGCTGACTGTTAAAGCTGACTTTGCTATTTCCCTTCAGTAACTTTTGAACTTGTTAGCCATATTCAGCTACTTTGATACAGGTGTAAAGAGTTTTGGAGATGCCAAGTTCTTAAAGAGTTTTATAAAATCAGTAGCTGGGAGAAGTCCAAATTAGTGCCATCACTTTAGAGAGAGGACTTGTGGTTCATGCTGCAGCCTGTCTCTCCTGTATACCTTGCAAAACGGCTGGTCTGGAGGAACTGGCATGAGAACATGCTGCTTTCCTTGCACAGTTTGTCAGAGGTATGGGGGCAGAGAAAGATGGCTCATAGGTAGAGTGGAGCCTGTTCCAACTGGATGCTGTATGAGGGTATCCACACGAAACTAGGCTTCTTTAATTCCACTGTTTATGAAATGATTTGTCTCAATGATGCTGTCTTATTAGGTATTAACAAAAAAATCTCTTGGCCACTCTATGCCAATTTTGATCCTTGTTTGAAGACAGATGAGCAAATCTCTATCATTTAAATTCATGCATTTATTATCATGTCATTAGCCATTCACATTTCTTTTTAGTATTTGCAAGACTTACGGTTTCAGAGCACACATTCTTCCTTTGCGGTCTCTGAACATTCTTATTCATTATTCTGTATCACAGACATGTCTTCTGCACCTTTAACAGGAGTCTAAGAAATATTGAACTTACGGTCAAAGAACTTTAATTAAGTAATGACATGACAAAAAGAGTAAGAATAATAAACAGAGTGGAAATAATATGGTGAGGAATTGAGGAATCTGCTGACTTGTTCATATGGTAACTTACTAGTTCTGCTAAAGACCTGTAATTAATAAAGAGCAACGGATATGACAGAGATGTTATTGGCTGGCATATTGTGACTAACATGGAAGAAGTGAGTTGAAGAAGAATATTCAGAGGAAGCAAGCATAGTCAGTTAAATCCTGAATGCAAGAGATCTTTGAAACTTAATAAATTGTGTTTTATATTATATAAGAAAACTGACGCATTCTATCATTTCAGGATGACTCCAAGTGAAAAGGATTGATTTCCAGAGAGAGGCATTCTTAATGATCTTACTGTCAAATGATTTCAGACTTAAGTTAGCGTGAATCAGCCAGCTTTAGAAAATTGTTTTTGCTCAGAAAAACAAATGTGAAGTGAAAGGAAGCATATAGAGCTATTTATCAGCTCAAACTGTACTTCTTTTTAATGTGTTATATAGAAAAGAAACAAATTATATTGATGGCTTTCTTCCAGGTAGCAATTACAGTGAAAAATGTGACGTTTTCAGTTGGGGTATTATTCTCTGGGAGGTAATCACCCGTAGGAAACCTTTTGATGAGATTGGTGGTCCAGCTTTCCGCATAATGTGGGCAGTTCACAACGGTGAGTTGAAAATACTTTATTGCATTTGAAGTTGTGTATTTGACCTATAAATTTGCTAAACACTCTTAACTGTACAGTTTTAAATGACTAGTTTTTCTGTTTTATACTTCATTAAATATGCATTTTTGTCATAAAGACTTAATAGTTAGAGACTGCCACTTTTGTGTCAGTGTGGGTTTTGTGTTATTTGGCTGCTACAGTGCTTGCATTTCCTGCTACATGTAAGTAGTGTATGAACAAACAAGGGAAAAGAGCCATGTTCATTTTGTTATGACACTCTCTTTTAAAAGTGATCTGAATCATGTGCTACAAAAAACCCCACAACCCCTCTGTCTGGACGAATGACGATTTTATTAGCCAAGTTGTTTTGTTTTGTTTTGTTTTTTAATTGGGCATCTACAGTAAATGTGTAAGTAACTTCACCTGTCTTCAGAAATGCTAGAAACTGTCAAACTCCTGCAGGACCATTAGGCATTAAAAATGTTACTTTGTTTTTCATCTGTTGGGGTTTTTTGTGTTGTTCGTTTTTTTTTTTTCTTTTTGTTCTGCTGTTTGAATTGTTTTACCTTAATATCTAGGTACCTGCAGTCATGGAGCAGGACTCTACTCTGCTAGGTACTATACAGAACAGATTCTCAGGAGCTTAGAATATAAACAGGAGACAATGGTTGGATTCAAATGGACAAAAGAAAGCAGTGGTACAACATTGGTCAGAATAATAGACTGTAGTATCTTCATGCTAGTGGTGTAACTTTTTTAACAGTGTGTTTTTAGGTACCATGGCAAAGCAGAGTTTTAAGAAGAATAAAGTAATGATAGTGAAGTAGTTCTGTGAATGTCTGCAAAGAGTTTCTGCCATTTGTGAAAGACAACATCAAAGAAAGCACGAACTTGTTTGGAAGATGTAATTAACGAACAAGCAATGAAGGCCGGTACTCTGCCTGAGTGTCATTGCTTCAGTACTAAATGATAGAAGCTTAAGGTGAGCACAGGGATCCTAGTCGATGAAGAAGAGAAAGGGGCAGACAGTGTTAGGATGGATGAGCATTATAGTCATAATAATGCACAAAGATAGATGTTTGTAAATGGCATTTTTGGATGAAGAAAGAGATTCTCCATTTCAGTTTTTCAAGGGCACAAGTCATTGAGATTAGGAGTGATGAGTGCCTTGCATAAAAGCATTAACTGTAAAAGTAAACATAAATGTAATAGTCAAAAATCAGAAAGCCTTGGTAAGGTGCAGGAGTATCCTTTAGGGGAAGATAAATTCCCTATCTGTCCCTACATTTGCTTTAAAAACTTCTCTGTCTTTTTTTCTTTTTCTTTCCCCCTGCCCTCTCCCCCCCTTCTTTTCCTTCTGAGGAAGGAAGTGTTAGTGTGCTTCATCTCATTGTGGCACTCTTACTTCATGTCAATACATTTTTAAATACTTGCTGCTTTCTATGCAAAATATCACTACATCTCATGTATTAAACACAACTGGATGCCATTAATTGTACTCATTGTTGAAATAGTAAAAAGAGTAGAAACTTGAACCAAGAAAGAGCTGAATAGTTATACAACAGTTGAAGTAAAATACGTAATTGAAAATATATATAGGCCGTGAAAAAGTCACCCAAAATTGGTACTTCCAGTGCTTAATAATTTTTTGTGAAGTTAAGAGCAAAATCAGCCCTCAAAAATACTTTTTTCCTTTTTTTTTTTTGTTTGTTTGTTTTGTTTGTTTCTTGTGAGTACAGCATTAGGAACCAAAGACTGATGCTACTTGCTTCCTAGTTTGGTCTAGAGCTTTATTCTTCAGAAAGTGGTAACATATTCATTAGCCATTGTATTATGTTGTATTTGGTCAGTCAGTGAATTTATTCAAACCACTACTGAAGGAAAATTTTAGTTTTCTTTCTACTTGTTTGTATGTAATTGTAACTTGTATGTAGTGCAAAGGAACTTCTTTTTTGTCAGTTTTTTGTTTGTAAGAGAGAAAATTAAGTATAGACCAGTTCTTTCAGACTGCAATTAACTATATGTTTTCCTGTATTTATTTAGCACAATACCGGAGAGAGATCAATCACTGTCAATTGTCTTATAGTCTGTTTAACAAATTAAGGGTTTTTTCTAATTTCAATTATAGGTACTCGGCCACCACTGATCAAAAACTTACCAAAGCCAATTGAGAGTTTAATGACCCGTTGTTGGTCCAAGGATCCCTCACAACGACCATCCATGGAGGAAATTGTTAAAATAATGACACATTTGATGCGGGTATAAAAATTTATTTTAATATCTTAATCATACCTTAACCTTTTAAGTTGGGAAATTGAATTATAAAAGGTATGCCTTTTATCACACTCTAAAGGCGGGCTTGCATGTTTTCTCCCTCCTTCTCTCTCTTTTTGATAAAAATTATCAAATTATTACAGTAGAGAAAGGAATTCATTCCTCTCCTTGTGGGAGAGATATATTAACTCATAACAGATTTGGGGAAATTGATAAAAAGTCATAGATGTATTTTAATGTATTACTAAAAAGAACTGCATTTATTTATCTTCTAAATAAATTATTATAAACATAATATATAA
>NW_009220351.1:0-12599 GCF_000690835.1 Fulmarus glacialis | reverse complement strand
ACTCTGTCCCAGCCGGAACCAGGACATGGCTGCTGGTAGGAACAAAGCACAGATCTAGACAGAATGCTTTGTGTGGTCTAATACAGCAATTCCTGTGCACAGAGATACACTTATCACTGACCAAACTTAGTGCACTTTGAGCACAGTGCCTCCAAACCTGAACCAAAACACTGTCTTCAGTGGGATGGGAAACAAAAAGTGCAGAAAGAGGGAGGGGGCAAAAAGAGAATGGTACTTAAAAATACAGTTGCTATTTATAGACATTGTTGAGATTGTTTTGAAATAGCAATCACTGTGAGAATGGTATAATGCTTGAGTCTTGATGTTTGCATTTTTTCTGTACAATTTTGAGTCTGCTGTACCTAAGATGTACATACTTAAAAAGTAATCATAGCCACAGACAGAATTTTCAGAGAAGCCATAAACAGAAATTATTTTTTTCAATAAAACAATATGAAATGCTGGTTACATATTTAATATACCGGTTAGATAAAAACTAAAGCAGCATCTTTTTAAAGAAATACTTGCTCTCGTTGGTAAGTTAAGCCCTGTAGAACCACAGATTGGACAGCAGACAAAATTCTATAGCAGCTCACACAAAAACTGGTCACCAAGTTCAAAGCCAGTACAGGAGACAAAAACCTGATAACACAAATGCTGACCTGTCTGGATGACATCTGCAAGATTATTATCAAAACTGAAGTAATTTTACTTCTAAAATATTCAAACTTCTTAAAGAAGTATTTGAGGAGGTACCTCTGTAAATCTGGATTTTACACAGCCATTCTGAGTCATTTTTAAAAGAAAAATTTGCATGAAGAACATAGTTAATTTTTCTTAACTAGTGTCTAGTTTTTTCACCAGCTGTAACTAAAAGTTAAATTGCTCATAACTACATTATATTCATATAAACATCATTTACACAAGATTATTTTGGCAAGTACTTACGCAAAGGATTTTGTCCTTCGCTGGCATAGTACTCGTACATCCCGCTTTTGACAAGTGTATCGTAGTGGGGCAGGAAGTCAATTCGCTCCTTGGTTGCCGAAAGCAGCATTTGATCAACTGACTGTAGCAGATATAAAGTAACTCCATCTTGAACAAGTTCGCCTGCAGTAAATATGAAATATAAAGTATATTGAAGAGCATTCACTGCACAAGTCAACTTCTGCTCTCAAAACCAATACAGGTTTAGCCTCAGGTAATCTCTGTGTTTTCTTAGGCGTTGACTACTCAGCCTCCTAGCAACTACATTTAATTTAAAATCTTTTCATGTTTCCAAGCTTAATAATGCAAGTTTTCTCAGGTGACAGCTATTTACTGCCATTTTTTCCTATCATTTACAAAATTTGTGATGGAAGGTAAAAAATTACCTTGTATAACTGTCATGATACTAACAAGTAGTTGTTAAAAACCTGTTTGTGAAAGTCAATTTTGTAACAATTCTTGCCAAACTATTATAGGATTTGTACTTCCAGTTAACTATCGCATGTCATAGAGTATAAACAATCATCATGCAGTCTTTACAGTCAATATAAGAAATAGCTGTATTTATTTTGCCATCTAAGATACTTACTGAAGTTGTCTTCTGTAATTTCCTTCCTGTTTGTTGTGGTGATAACAAAGTTTTCATCAGTAGCTATGCCAAATGCCTACAAAAATTGGAGGTTATTCAGTTATGACAACTATGTACTCCATAAAGTATTCAGATAAATGGAAAAAAAAAAAAAAAGAAGCAGTCTTTCTATTCAGTTTGCCACAAACTATTGAGAAGTGACCAAATATTTTCCCCGTATTAAGTCAGAAGTAGAATACGGTTTAATTCCAGAACTTCATTTGCTTTCTCAACTTAGCCAAAACTGTCTGTACTAGAGTAGTTTGGTTTTTTACTTGCTTAAGATATGTTCTAGCGAGCAACAGGAATTTTAAGGAGGAGGAACTGTCTTATGGGTAATCACCTTGCGGGCTGAGGAATGAAACTGAACAGCTCTACTTCAGACTGCGCAACTACAACAGCAATAGTCATGATCTAGAGGGTGTCCCATGTTTAACTGCACTCTTTTGAGACATTAAACCAACCAAATATTTCGTAATGTTGGATACACATTAAAGTCTCTGTTCTTCAATTATATCATATATTTAAAAAAAAAAAAAAAAAAAAAAAAAAATCAAGATTTCTCTTACAAAATTCTTTACCATTAAAACACTGAAGTATATTCTTCCGAACCTAAACAATCTTTGCCACTTTGCTGCCTCCAACTTTTGAATATGTTTCTGTAGCTTTGGACTTTTTATCCTGCTTTCTACATACATTTATATGCCTCTACATCTGCCCTCATTTTTGCACCCTGACATCCAACACTAATCTCTTTCTCAAAATAATAAACGAAATATCTGTATTTTCTCCTGCCTTTCCAGGTCTTTGAAACTCAAGTAAAAGTCAGCTCTGGTCTTGTTTAACTCCATCAACCCCTGCGGTCATGACTCCAATAGGTGCTTTCTGCACTTTTAGATTCTTCCCTGAAGCTCTTGCATTCCCTGTAGCAGCTTGCCCTCATCATTTCCCATACCTCTTTCTTTCCATTCCTAGTACTCAGACTCACAAAAATATTTTTAAAACACTGCTTAAAGTTTCATCAGAAGTCCGCTTTCCATCTTTCAGTTACCTTCTCCCTATTTGCAACTATGTTAAAGATAGTTAGTACCCATGAGCAAAATTAGCAAAACCGTCAAATTTCTCATAGCACTTTGTGCAAGTGAAACAAATGGAGATGTTCAGATTTAAGAGTCTAATTATTACTTGTTAGCTCTTCTACGCTCAGATCACTTCAACTTAACCTCTCACATTACACAAATTTCCACATAGCAAACCTGTGCAGGAAAAAAAAAATTGCTCAGAGCAAGGAAAATAAGCAACAAAAATTATGGATACTATAAAACTAACATCCTACTGTGCCATTCGAGATTAATGGTTAATGTGGAGTAACTGAACTGGAGAGTTTTACATTTGAAAGAAAGCACAGATAAGCATCTTTTCCCTCCAGGTATAATTACAGCTTCTCTGTTTTCTGTACCTCCCAAAAGCTCTTCTGCTCTCAAAACCTTATGAAGAGTGCAGTATTTACTTTAAGGCAGCAAGAAGTTAGGATGAGGTAGTGCATGCACAAGACAGCAGCCTGCTAACCGAGCAGGGGCAGTCTCCTCCTTCTGGTTCTCTCCCCCATTCCATTGGTGAGCCTCAACTAAGACGACTTGCAACAGCCTCGCAGGCAGAGCTACACCTGCATCTCCTGGGTGAGCCCAGCATTTTACTGTATCTACTGGCAGCAGGTCCTTTCCGCTTTGCTCCAAATGGCTGCCATTTTGAGATAAGCTACCAGGCAGGTTCATGGACCAAGTCTGGCAGTCCTCATTGCAGATAACCTGTTTTCCTTGCCCATGCTGGAATTTAAGAGGCCGCATCCTTTGTAAACTTTGACCAACTTAGAAAATTTCTCAGTTTGAAGTCTTCACTTGTATATGAGACCTATTTGTTTTACTTCCTCCTTCCCTCTGTCCTATACTCTTAGTTTTCCCAGCCCCTCTCTCTTCCCACTATGCCAGGTAACGGTGAAGTGGCTGCACAGCTGTCCCATTGGATGTGGTCTCCAAGAAGATGAGCCCATCACCCCTGAATAAAAGTGAACCTACTGTGTAATTTGCTTCAACAGTTGATGATGTTTCATTTTATTCTGATAAACAATGTTTGGTCAAATGTTTCATTTCTCACTAAGATTCTCGCATGTAAGAGACATCATGGTATCTTTTGACTTGATATAAAGTTCAGGTTTCACTGCTGAGCCCCTTTCAGCATTATGCCCTTTTTCAAATAAGCACTGAAGATGCACCCAATTCTTGACTTCAGAAGACTCATGTGACAACCTAGCAGTATGTTCAGACTGTAAATCTGTTGGTTATTCTTTTGCAAATTGTCAGACGCACAATCATGATCTAGCTTTTGATGTCACCAAAATCTTGAAGAGTACAATAGAATCACTATACGCAGAAATGCCTCTGCACATTCACAATGAAAGCATGTTTGGCGGTTATTGTGTTAAAACAGCTAAGCAGAAAGCTTTTATTTTTTTGGATACAAAAGACAAGACTTTTGGGAAAAAACAGAGACAAGCTCCAAATTAAACCACAATCTAGGAGAAAAAATAATAATAATTGTATGTTCTCTAAAAAGAGAAGTAGATATGTGAAGAGACAAGGATTCCTAAACTATGGTTACATATGATCACTACATCCAAATGCAAATGTCAAAATGTTACAAAGATGAACAGTTATATGCATACAAAAGAGAAAAAAGCCACCTAAACCCCAAAAAGTATAGAAGATTATATCAATGAACCAAATTTTGGATAGTCTGGGAAAACAACCATAGCTGTTCACTAAGAGACATTTAAATTGTTTGCTAAGCCACAGTTGGAGGTGTACTCAGCGTACACTGCAGGGTTTTGGTGCCAGAGGGCTGTAGGAGTGACCAGTGACGGAGGAGGCCATGAATTGCCCTGAGCCATAGTCAGTGCCAGATGGCTCTCAAACTGATGGAAACAACCCACTGCGCGCCAAAATTTCAACCAGAAGGGCACATGGTACTTCTGCTCAAACATACTGGGGAAGAAATAGAGGAGACAACCGAGAAACAACAGAGGAGATGCATCAGAGGAGACATTGCTAGGGACAGCACTAGAGACACATTGAAAGAAGGTGCTCCATGCCAGAACAGGGATGGTCCCAAAGGTGCTGAGGCCCATGGCAGATCCATGTCAGGGCAGGGAATTTTCCCTCTCTGTCCTCCTACTCCCATGGGGCTGTGGCCTGTGGACAACCCACCAGAGTAGAAGAATACCAGTAAAGAGCATGGAGGAGGAGGAGCAGCAGCAGAGGGAAACCCTGCACATGGCCCTGACCTCTCGCACTGCCTGTTGCCTCACCAAAGGAATTGGGATTGACCGAGCATTGTGCATGGGGAGAACAAGGGAAGCTTAGACTAGGAATGGGAGAAGAGAGGTATATGACAGAAAATGAGCTTGGAGAAGGGGGAGGAAAGGCATTTCCCTAACTCTTTGTTTAATTGCCCCCCCAATCAATAACCAAAAGTTTGTGTTAATTGGCAATAAATTAAATTAAGAAAAATTCCTGGAGTCAAGCCTGTTTTGCCCACAACAGGATGTCAGTCATTATACCTATGAAATAACACATAAGCCAAAAAGCTGTCTTTGTTCAAACAAAAGAAATGTATTCTTTATAAACTGGAGGCTCAGTCTGGAGCACTGCCTATGTTTCATGATAAATAAATAAAGCTAATAGCTCTCAATTTGTTGGTGGATGTTTATGACATGAGATTAATATAATGCTAAAAGGTAAGAGTTTGAAACAGCCAAATGAATGCCAGATGCCCAGGAAGCTTTCAGCAGAGCAATTCACAGGTACGACATATGAAAGTGTGAATGAATTGTGATCTCTCTAACCCTTAAATTTGAATCAAGAAGCAAGGTTCAATTTATATACTTGCTTCAGTCACAGGTTTTCTTTATAAACTAAAAAAACCCTCAAAACAAAACACAAGCCCACAAATCACAGACAACTCCTCAGCAGTTAAGACTCCTTCAAATAGGCCTCAGTTTCTTTCCTCTTTTCATATATTAGCACATAAGCACCAAAGCAAATTTTGCTGCTATTTGATCTGAACATGCACTGCGAGGCTCACCTGGCTACTAAGCCAACTAGAACATTTAACATGAAGTCAACAAAGATTTCACCTCTAAATTTACCATCTGCCTTAGAAAAGCTGTTCAACGACCAAATGTTCAACTTCATGTGTATACCAACACAGCTTTCGATAACATGCATAAGCTTTAAGTTGTAAGTGAACGAGAAATAACACACTGTAAGCACAGAATCATTGGTCTGCTTTCAGTGGTCCTCCAGTCTATTACCATAAAATAATAATTTCTGACTTTTCAAACTAAAGGAATGGAACAGTCTCACACACGACAGACGTAAAACAGTGAAACTGAAACTACAGTATCTTTAGAGAAGACATTTAACCCCTTGCAATCGAAACTTTTCCAACACAAACAGTTGTTTCCTACAATAAGCAACTTCCATACCTTTAAAATGCTCTGTCTCCGCCTACAGTAGCAGTTCCCAGCAGGCAGACACGTGGGAACGATGTGAAGAACTGGCCTCAGAGCTTGACGATGTAGCCAAGGGATAACAGAGACTTAACAGCCACGCAGCGACCTTCCACAAAGTGGCACCTAGCCCAGAAATAATTTTCTGGCTAATACAACTGTATTGCCAATGCGAACCTCTTAAAGGGGACCTGAACTGTATCAGTTAATGTAAAGAAATCTGGCAATGACATTTTCAGTGCTGTCCTTTATAGCTACTCATTTTCACAAAACTTATCTACATACCTCAGCTACCTAACATGATAAAAAGCAATACAGTTTTGAGTATTTCACATTGATCCAGCAGCTCCTTTGCAGGAACTTGTTAAGAAATGTAAAAAACGGAACCTAAATGCCACGTCCAAACTCTGAGAGGCCTGTAGCCTTCTGTAACTTCGGATGTGATTAACTGAATGTCCCATGCTATTTGCCAACTTATCACCTGAAAGATACACATTTATCAGTTAGCTATCCCGCTTTACGCCACATTAAAAAGAATTATCAGTCCAAATGGAGAGAAATCTCTTAGATCAACAAATGGATGAAACTATAAAAGGAAAAGGATTTTATTCTCAAATCACAGATTTTCAAACCAAGAACTGTCTTTCAGTAGTGCTTATGGATACCAACATACTTGTATCATCTCTCTCAATTATTCATACAACCAGATAATATTAAGGTCATTCATACAAATTAGCAAATACAAAATCTAAGATAATAAACAGATTAAGCGGAGACAAAGACCTTGCTGGAAGCAATTGAGAACAACTGCATGTAACTCATAAGAGCACTAATCAGATAAACTTTTCCAGTCCACTGTTGGGTCAGCTAGTCTCAACATGATGACAACCTGCTGAGGATCTGGTAGCGAGAATCTTGTATTAAGCACTCATGGTAGCAGAGCAAGTATGGTAACAATCATCTTTAATCATAATCTGAATGAGCTTGTCTAATGTCAAAACACAAATGTATATCATCTTTGGACAGCACAGAAAGGGGATCCAAAAGTCTCTAGAAAAGCAGTTGCATTCAAAAAAGATAGAAATTATTTCTAAGCATTTTTTGGAGCTCAAAGCAAAGAGTTGTATATTACAGAAATATAGGAACACCCAGTAGCCTGTATCTTCTGGGCAGATGGTCACTAAAGACAACCTACAGACAAAACCCAGCAGCGAACGCTAGCATTCTGAAACATTTTCCAACCATCCTTTATTCACGGAGTCACCTCCATCTAAAGAACTAATTACAGAAGACAACATTTGCAGAACTTGAAGTGCCTTGTCCTCTGTACTACTTAAAAGTTTCACTACTTTCAGAAGTTCAGTTGATACACTTCTAAATACTTACAAAAAGGTATCAATGAAAGTTGTTAAGAAGTGAACAGATGGTTCAACAGAAACACTAAGAACATTGCTACCTATCACAAGATCCAGTAATAAAAGAACCTTTTATGCGGTATCTTAAAGTAAAGCTTTATCATAATTTTAGTGGAAAAACAGAGAGAAAAAGAAGAGAGGGAAATTGCATGACAGAAGCTTTCTACAGAAGCCACATACATAAATCTATGAAATTTTGTCCAGAACAATGAGTTAACTCAGACACCTTTTCAAGATTTGCAAGATTTAACAAGCAGAAATCTGGGGACCCTAGAATTTATGCAAAGAGCATGCTGTCATTATTAGACTTATTTAGAGTCTAGACAAATACAGTAACTTTCACCAGACTGTCACAAGCCATTGTGTCTAAAAGCACAATCACAAATATTAATGAGTGCAACTATCAGCCAAAATTTTGCCATTAACTCCATACAGCTTCCACCATGAAAATATTTCGTATGGCATCACTTGTTAAAGTAACAAGAATTCAGGAGCCACTCTTCAAAAGCAAAAAAATACTTCGTCACATCTAAGAAGCTGTACCTGGATAACTAATGCTAAAGGAATGCAGATACTCTGCATCTAATCGTATTGCCAGCACTCAAATTTGAGCAGGAACTTAAAAACCACACAGCTTAGTACCTAAGTGCACAAACGTATGCAAACTGCATCCTTCTTCCCACTGAAACGTCAGTAACAAAGATGCTATATGCAAGCATTTCACTGAAGCCTGAAATACAGTACGACAGTTTTGGAAAAAACTCACAGTATTGTTGCATCTTATACACACTTTACAGTACCTCCAACAGTTTCTTTAAAAATCAAGGAAAAACTTGTTTTGTGTATGCACAGCATGTTTAAAATATATCTATTTTCAGTTTCTGATTATACAGAATCTTGAAAAATGAGTAAATGAACGTAGGTTTTCTAATACAAAAATATAATTATTGCAAGATGGATTGATTTCATCGTTAAGAATGGAAGTACTTTTATTTAGCAAATTTATCAGAACAGTATCTTAGTAAGTAATCCAAATACCTCTTAAATACATTTAAGAGTTACCCTCTGGTGATACAAACAGCAAAAGTTGCTAAAATTTTTTCATTGATCACAAATAATTTCTTTATACATTATTTACAGGGCATTGGCAAGCAAATATTAAAAAAAAAAAAAAATTTACATTTATTTCTTGAGTTTCCACCACAGCTATGCTTCTTCTCCATACTCCCTCTTAATGAACATCCTTTTTTGCCTCTTAGCTTATTGACAGACTGGAATTTATTTTGGCAAAATAATCTGTTTAAATAGTAGGTAGACTGTTAGGATACAGTGGGAAGCTGAACAAGAGATGTGACAAAAGATTAAAAGCGAAATATTTTGTTTTATTGCGATGTCTGAATTTTGAGTGTTTACTTAAATTACAGATATTTACTTTCTCTACAGATTACAGATCTATACTTCCTATATATTTCTTCAAACAAGGAGGTCACAACAATGATGAAAAGTTTCAAAAGAATTAAAGCAGCATTTACAAATGTGTTCAATTCCTATTTAAGTAGTAACACTAATTTTAGTTCCATTAGCTCTCTTCAGACTGGTACTTCACCTCAAAGCCTCTCAAAAACCCCTTCACACATAGCAAAACTTCCGTGCAATTTTCAGCACAGATACCTTTCTGCTTTAAAAGGAATGCAACCTCTCTAAGTGCCTGGAGGGATTCCTGGAGCTTAGCAACAAACTGAAGTGCTCCAGCTTCACTGTGTACCTGGACAATGTGAGCAAGGGATCTAAGATTAGCTGCCAAAAAAATTTAGCTCCATTCTGCTCATTGCAGGTAAATATTTTCCAATTATACTCTAAACATCAGGAAAAGCAGTGGGGTATATACGTAACAGAAAACAACAGGAACAAGCAATAGTATTCCCAAGAAGAGGTGAAACTCCGTATTTAATTCACTTATTCACCTTAAAACTTCATGGTTCTGGGGACTGAAATTACATGACTGCTCCACATACGCTTGACAGTGCTCAAATGGAATAATCAAACTAACAAATCATTTTTAATTAAGAGGTTTCCATTTTAGGATTGATCACTGCAGGGAAGAACAATGAAGACTGTATATGCTCTAGCTTCTTTTATAAGAATTTTTTTTTTTTTTTTAATCTTTCCCCCCCACACACACTGAGAAGGAAAGGCTAATTTATCAGTATATAAAGCCACATCCAATGATGCTGCCATGCATTAACTTGTTGTTAGGGGACAGCAAAAAAATTCCATAAGGTGACAACAAATATTTGCTTTAAAAAAAAAAAGTTTCAAAAATTAATAAAGAATATTTTAAAGATAATGGAGGAATATTTTATATGAGAACAGACAGAGAGGACATGAATCAGTTCCTAAATTGACCTCTCAGGGGCTGAATCTCTTGCTTCAAGAATCAGTTATTTTGCTACACAAAAGGGAAAATACTCACCTTCATTCTGCATTATGAGAAAACCGTAAGTCTCAGAAGTAGCAGCCTAAGACCATGCCTTCAGGCATTCAAGTATTTTCAACTCAGAATCATCACATGCTGTAATCCGGTTTAATTTCATTATTTTTTCCAAGATTTACATTCTCCTTTGACTCCTATGTATCCAGCTATATCCAAAGGAATTCTCTTACACCATAGGAAGATGTTCACAGCAAAAATAGTTCCAACTGCTCAATATTTCTGGCGCCCTTGTCAGACACTGCCACCCCCGCAGCCCAATTGGCAGACTGGAAAATGTATGTGCACCTTCGCTCCTACAGTAGAATCATTCAGTCGCACAACAAACTACCAATGAAAGTCGATTTAAAGCTGAGCCAGTACCAAGGTTGAGCCACTGGACAGGATACCCGTGGAAACAACACGGCTAGATACGTGGCATTTGCCCGATCATGCACTCAGATAGTCTCTAATAGCTTTAATTGGAGAAAAGCAAATACAACATTCCACTTCATCTTAGTCCGAACAATTCAAAACTTACCAAAAGAATCTTTTTTCCTGAACTTTCATCACTTCCCTGACACGTTTTCAGCACCATGAGTGGGGAAAGTCTGTCCCAGTCAGGTGAGCCCATTCATCACCTTTTTCCTTAAAGTAGTTAGCTGCAACTTTCAAGAGGCCAGAAATTCGGCACTTTGGGAGTACAACACCCAGAGAAACACAAACAATGCACAAAACTCCCAGAGGCACTCCCAGAGAAGTCAGAATGCTCTTCCAGAAGCCTAACGAGAACCCGTACACTGTTGGTGTGGGAGACATCAGACATCAAACTTCCTGGACCTCAGCCTGTCCAGTTTTCACTGTACCAGCATTTACTGGTCATGTCAAACCATCTGTCTCGGCATGCTTTCAGAGTTAGATGTCCCATAGGTAAGATAATGAAAGCTCCAAGGCGCAAAGAGTCACCACACTGAAATTACCCATGACAGAGGCATCTCTGACTGAACTCGCAGACAGTCAACACATCATTGGAGAAGGCCCTTCTCTAAGGGAACAATCATTTGAGGTTCTTGTTGCACAAGTTTATAAGAGCACTGACTCCATTATCCTTAACACCCCAAAACAGCCTCCAGGACTGGTGATAAGGATTATGGTGTTGACATGATAAGAAATATATATACTTGAAAATTTTACTTTCACAAGCACCAAATCCAAACACACCAAGTTCTGCTTTGAAGCGCCAGACTTTTCAAATGCTATGCTGCACATTTGAGCGGTCTGCCTAATGGCATTAAACTCCACAATGTCGATACCTTTTTGAGATAAGAAAACCCTGAAGCTGTTTGTACCCAAGATTTGTCACATCTTGTGATGATGACTTATTTCTGTATAAGACTGCAAATATGCCAAAAGCTCTGAACTACTGAACACCGTGAGGATGCACGGAAACAGAAGTCACTGGAGTGTGCAGCATTTATAAAAAAGCCATGAAAAGAAAGACTCCCTTGACTGTAACAAGTTGCAAATTACTGTTAACCTCAGCCCATCAATTAATTACAAAAGCTAAGAAAAAAGATGGGTTAATCATCAACATATTTGCCCTGAATACTGAAAATATGAATTATTATTCTTGCAATTCATCTGCTAGGTACAGTTGAGATGGGATCCATTAAGACAACTCTTGGAGGAAAACACATAATACTTAGAATTACTCATAGGAGATACGAACGCTATAATGATGCATCCCACCAAAGACGTTGGTTCTTAGAAGGCCATGAACCCACCCCACTGTCTAACTTCTCAGAATGTTACACTGCATAAAGCGTGCCGATTTCTTTATTCCATTCAGTTACTTGTTTCTTTCAGTCTTCTGAACTTTAGGGGCTCTGACCAGATCGAGGAATGTGCTAACACTCCATAGCCAAGTCACTGCTGAGTAGTAGCACCTTAAGTAGCAGTACAGATTCAGTCCCTCTAACAGAATATGAATATGCCATTTTGGACACTGAAGTAGAACTGTGCAAGGAGGAGGCAGTCATGCAGCTATTCCATTCCTATTGATAACTCAAAGCTTCCATTGCAGTAGGAAACCATTACATTAAACACAGTCCAAACATAGCACAAACCAAGCAATTTCCTCAAAGAGTTTATATCCTAGAGAACAAAGTGCAAATTACACTGGATAAAGAAACTAAAATAGAATGTTTGATCGGACTAAATTAGTGCACAAATTACAGCTGATTTTCTTGTGTGCTTCACAATATAAAACATACGCAGGCAGCTAACAGGTTTATGGCATTTATTACTCCCTCAGAAAACGAAACCATGACAGAAAATGGGCGATGCCTACTGGTATCACTACCAAAGTAAAGTAAACAGACCATATATAGAAAGAGATCTCCACCTCCAAGAGATCTGAAGACAGAGTGAGTTCTTATTTTGCACAACGAAAAGAAAGAGAACTGAAAGGGTACACGAGACAGCAAAGAACCTGCCAGGTAAAGTATTTAAATGGTAGCCACCACTGGGGAC
>NW_009220350.1:0-4176 GCF_000690835.1 Fulmarus glacialis | reverse complement strand
CAACCTCAACTATTCTGTGATTCTATGAAATAACTCTAATACACCTCCTACAAAGAGCACATGAAGTTTAAGTCCTACTTTCAAGCAGGAACTGTATGAATCTTTGCCGTATGGTTCCAGGCATCTTCAAATCTGATCTCCCATCATGGGGGTCTTGCAGAGTTTGTTTTTTTCATTACACCAACTCAAGCTCCATCTCAACTGGTGCCCGATCCTCCTGTTCAAAACCATCTTTTGTGACTAAGACGATAAATGGTCACCCTCATCATTAAATGTTAAAGCTCAAGCAGGCAAATATTGTCAGCTGGTAACACAGACATTAGTGAGAACTGGCTTAAGGGATACTTGTTCTGCAGTGTTTGCCCCCAGTCCAGAGAATTCCCTGAAGCTGAACACTGGCTCTTGGCACCTGTAGAAAGGATGGGCACTGTTTGCCAGAATTCACTGAAAAACTAGTCTACCTCAAAACTTCCAGTGGTACCCTCATCACATGTGACAGATAATATCAGGTTTACCTGAACATAAAGTTAGTGATCTATGGGTGGAAAAAACCTCTTATGCTATTACATAGGCATTGTCTCCCATAACTTCCTTATCAAGAAACTGGTGAAGTACAGACTAGATAAGTGGACAGTGAGGTGGACCAAAAGGTGACTGAACTGCTGGGCTCAAAGGGTTATCATCAATGACACAAAGTCCAGCTGGAAGCCAGTCACCACTGGTGTGCTGGGGCTAATACCATTTAACCTCTTCATTAATGACCTGGATAATGGGACAGAGTGCACCCTGAGCAAGTTTGCAGATGACACAGAACTGGGAGGAGTGGCTGATATGTCAGAACATCATGCTGCCATCCAGAGGGACCTTGACAGGCTGGAGAAAAATGGGCTGACAGGAACATCACAAAGTTCAAAAAGCGAAATGAAAAGTCCTATACCTGGAGAGGAATAACCCGATGTACCAGTACAGCCTGGGGGCCAATGAGCTGGAAAGCAGCTTGGCATAAAAGGTCCTTGTGGACACCAAGTTGAACATGCGCCAGCAATGTGCCCTCACTCTAAAGAAGGCCAAGAGCATCCTGGGCTGCATTAGGAGGACTGTTGTCAGCAGGTCGAAGGAGGTGATGCTTCCCCTCTGCTCAGGACTGGTGAGGCCACACCTGGAGTGCTGTGTCCAGTTCTGGGCTCCCCAGTACGAGAGACATGGATGGAGAGAAATGCCACAGAGATGATAAAGGGATTGGAGCATCTGACATATGAGAAGAGGCTGAGAGACGTGGGATTGGTCACCCTGGAGAAGAGAAGGCTCAGAGGGATCTTATCAATGTCTATAAATACCTGAAGGGAGGGTGTAAAGAAGATGGAGCCAGGCCATTCTCAGTGGTATCCAGTGAATGAATAAGAGACAGTAGGTTCAAATTGAAATACAGGAAATTCCTATTTAAACAAAGTTTTTCATGGTAAGGAGTGGTCAAACATAGGATCAGGTTGCCCAGTGGGTCTTGAAGACTGTCCTGGGCAACGTGTTGTATTCAGCCCTGCTTTGAGCTGGAAGTTGGACAATCTCCAGAGGTCCCTTCTAAACTCAACTATTCTGTGATTACCAATTCAGTTGAACTCTTCAAGACTTTTCTTTTTCAGGCCTCGTATTGAAGAACAAACTATGCCTAATTAAAGCAAATCAAACCTCCATGAAAATGTCATAATAAATGTGATAATTCACAAACTCTGAGAGGAGAGGTTAAGTAATCTTGACCTGTGTAGCTGAAGATCGAAAAGGATATGCTAATATGTACCATTACCTCCAATGTATGTAGATAGAGGACAGAGGTGGAAAGGTTACTGTGTTTGAGAAGGTGTGTAAGAAGGAGCAGTAGCAAAGTTTAAGACTAAGAGAAAACATTGTAGTTGAGGGTAAAAAATATCACACAGTACACAATTAGGTCAAGGCTTAGGCTGCCGAAAGGGTGAGTTGGGATTGACATCTAGAGCTTTCTAGGAAGCAGTGAGATAAAAAAAAAAACAAACACAACAATAGAGGAATTAATCTATGAAGAAAATTCTGCTTTAAACTGCTGTTTAGATAAGATGACCCAAGAACTTTCCCACCCTTTATCATCAGCCAGCCCTGATTTGTCAGCCATCCTTGCCTTTCTAAAACAGGGAAGCAAAACTCTTACTGAAAGAATTTGTCAGGATGCATGAAAAATGAAGGACAGAATAACAGTGAGTAGTCGATGCTTATTTTCATCAGTAAAGCTGTGCCACGCTTTTCCATCAGGTTGGCACAGATACACACCTTTGTGCTGGGAAGCAATGCCCTTGCTACAACTTTTCCAAGGTTGTTTCATTACACACTTTTACAGATTTTGTACTCCTGATTCATAATATGCAGACCATTCTCCATTCTGGGAGAAAAGAGCATGAAGTTCACTGCAATGTTCATGATCCACAGAAGCATATTAAACCCTGCTCATGTGGGCTGATAAGACTTCAGTGAAAATTCCTCAAGATACTCTCTTTTTTCCCTATAATAAATACAATGAATATACTGAAGATCTTTGTAACTTATAACTTGAGTTTGAAAGACAGCATTCGCTGGCCTCAGTTCTGGGACTCCTGAGCAGCATTCTCCATTGCTAGTCATCCTCCTCAGTGCAGAAGCAGTAGCATGCATTCTCCTTCTCTGCAGAGTTGACGCTACAGATTTCTTGGTGGGATGCACTGTGTTAAGCCTGTGGACAAGGACTACCTGAACTACTAAATTGGCACTAAAGTCCTAGTGAATTCACACTCAGACTACCTTCAGTTCAACTGACACTTTTCCTTATAAGACCAACTTGAGAAGTTAAACTGATTGACACAAAGCATAGGTGAAAGTTATGCTCTGTTAAGCTGCAGAGAGAGCAAAGCAGTGTCCAACTGGTGTACTACTATTATATTTAAGCAGCAAAGTGATGATGAGGTTGTGTTTACAGGATGTGTGATGTAAATTAAGGTACATGTAATGAGCCTTGGGTTCTAGAAAAGGCATTTAACACTGTGCTACAGTTCCACTAGGTACTGAAGTTTCAGGTGGACAAATTATAGTAATGACTTCATCTTCTCCTCCTTAATTGCATAAGACTTCAAGCAAAAGACTAACACAAAAAAGAAATTTATAAAAATGAATTTCTAGCATTTTTCAGTATAATTTGGAAACATGGAGCACAGCCAATAGAGAGAGATCACAAAGTCACATTTTAAAACTTCTAATGAGGAGGTAAAGAGAATTTATATTAGGAAATGTTTTAGAGACCTGCAGTGACTTCACATTTTCCAGCTCACTGGATTTACAAGCGAAGAGGCTGATGTTGCAGTATTTGGATGCCAAGTACTTCCTGGGATGTGCGGCGTACCAGTGACTACTGTAAGTTCAGAGCAGTCAGCATCTCACAGGATCACAACTCCCCTCACCCCACGCTAAATCTGAAACACTGCCAGGTTGGTTCACTCTCTCTGTTCTATTTGTGGCAAAGAGACTTTTCTAACATCAGTAATTGCCTGCAAAGTATTCCCCTCATTTCATTATACTGAGCTACACTCCACTCATGCTGGATTTGTGACTATTTATAGTATGTACCATGTATAGTAACATGACACTGCGAAAGTGTCAGTGTGAGAAATGCTGAATTAAGAAGTGAGATGAGATCGCAAACATTGGGCCGCTAAGCTATTATAATGCAGTTATAGTGACATTTACTTGTTCCTTCATTTCAATTCCATTTACAGAACACATGAGCCATGTGCAAGGCAGTGATAATACTGGTATTACACACAATTCAGGAAAATACTTCTGTAGCCCTGAGGGTGATTCAAGAATTAGTACAAAATGTTGAAGCTTTCACTATTTGATACCTTATCTAGTTTGGAAGACAGTGAAATCTGTTGCCAATTCCTGATCACCCTTCAGTTTGTGGGAACAGGTGTCTGCATCACAAGGCATCCCTCTTGTTCAGTTTGTTCAGTCCCATGTTTTGACATGGGACATGGAAGGAAAAAGAGGTGACAAAAGCATTGCTCCTTCTGAAGCAGGACATTTTCAATGACTGGAGTGCACGTGGCAGCTTGTGTCTTACTGAGGTCTCTCTAGTGCTAAAGCACTGAAGTCATAGAATCATAGAATAATTTGGATTGG
>NW_009220349.1:0-69657 GCF_000690835.1 Fulmarus glacialis | reverse complement strand
TTTCTCACTTTTACTCTTCCAATTTTCTCTCCAATCCCACCAGGGGGAGAGTGAGCAAGCAGCTGTGTGGTGCTTCGTTGCTGGCTGGGGTTAAACAACGACATAACTATATATTTTTCACAGCAAATTCACACATATTGCAGATTAATAAAAACACTTACTGTTTACTTTCTTTCAGTAGAGAACACCTACTGTTCTCTGCGTTAATGCAGTAAGTTTTTTCATATCACTGTAAAGAAAGAGAAATCCTCTGACATCAGCATTAGATTAATGAAAATGAGACTGTTAGATGAAAACAGAGAATACTGTTTAACTAACATAAGTTTTTCTTCAGGAACATTGTTCCAGCTCAGCAACAAAAAACTTTGGAGAAGCTGCCTATGAACCCACCAGGAAAGATCAGGAGATATGCCTGGTACCTACTGGCTGTTTCCCCTCTCAGTGACAGTAAATGGCCTCAACCCACCATGCACTGAAAATTCTGTTTCAAGGGGGATTTCAATAATTCAAAATTTTTGCTGTTCCAGTTGGGGAAAACAAATTATAATTTTGAAATGATCAGAAGGTTGGGGAAACTAGAACATTTTTACGTTGCCAGATTCTTTTGCTGACTCTAAAATATGACATCAAATATTTCATAGGTTAATAAAATGCTTAGAATAAATGGTGCTGTGTTGTCCAAAAAGCTTGTTTGGCTGATATTTTTCTTACTATGTTTGCATGTGGCAATGCTGGAAATGGTGATGTATCAGTAAATGGGAAACAGATCAAATTGGTTAATCAAATGTAAATTAGTATCTTTTTAGCTATCAGAGTAGAGATAAAGAAAAAGAAATGCCTTGAGAGGAAAGTCTCTGTGTAAGAATGAAACACCACATGTTTTTTCACTCTGCTGCTTATATTGCAAAATATATATTGGCCAATTTAAGGAACAAGCTCTATTTTGCTAGATAGGTTCAAATTAATACAAAAGATGGCTGCAGTGTGGAAGGGAAGATGTGACCACAAAAATGTACAGGATAGTTTTACAATATTTCAATTTTTATCCGAGCCAACAGCAGTAAGGAAATAAGCCCATGTAAGTTAAGCAACTTTCTGATTTCTCAAGAGAATCCATGGTCAGATTTGTATCTTTCTTGTGCTGTGAAGATTGATTCTCCTATTCTACTGTGACAAATGACTATTTCTGCCTGTTTGTAGGGAAGGAAGATGCAGTCAGAAGAAAAATTCCATGTTATAGCTGCATTTGACAGGCTCTTTGTTTTACTCAGATTTGTTTGGAAGAGTGAGGTAATAATGCCTGATAAATCCATATGAATATGAAGTCATGTGAGGATCCAGAAGAGAAAAATAGAAGACAAGAAAAAGAAAAAAACCAAGTCTGATCCAGAGGATGGTATCCCTTCTTACAGAAGTTTTTTTCAAGGAATGGGAAGTTCTTTAAAATATTTATGGAAGTCTATATCTGTACTTATTTCACTAAACCAAGGAACTATTTTTTCCATGTGAGGGGCAAATCTTCAAAACACACCAGTCACAATGACTCTCCCAACTGATTCATAGATTTCACTACAAATGCTTAACTCTGACATTGTAACTTCTCTCAGACTGTCACTGTGGCTTCTCTGCTTTTCTTCCTACCCTCTGCTGCATCAACCCATATCTCAAGAAAGTGAATTTAAATTTTGAAGGGTTCACTATTAGTGTAACTTAATTGCTCACTATATAAGAATTTAACTTCTAGAATTTGTATTTGTATTTTTTTCAGATTCTCACAATTTTTCAGATTCAGAGCATGACCTGCAAAATCCATTTTTGAGCATTTTTAAACATTTTATTTCTGCAAGCATGAGCTCCTCTGGACCTTGTGACATGAGGGAAAAGGGCTGATATTGGTCATTTCTTCGTAAAAAGCATTCAACACCTTCACTCACTCACACAGCACAGCTGAACCCCCTACATTTTCCTAGGTGAAGACAAGCTATACCTTTACAGCTGTTACCAATAAGGGCACCTGGCTACATTGCTTCAAGAGCAAGTGGAAACCACCTTTTAACCCCTTTTTTCTTTTTTTTGGTGTGTTGCTTTTTTCTGATCAGTTCTGTCAACCAGTTTCTCTGGTGTGTGGATGGTCACAGCCACAGGTGACCTTATCCGTCACAGCAATGTGAAAGCTGTGATAGCACAGCCATTTTCTTTCAAAGCTTGGTATAATCAGGCCTAATCTGGCTCAATTATTGGTGTTACCACGGCATTCCAGAAAGTGTGATTAGGAGAGATGTTTTCAGCCTGAAAACACTTTTGTGCCTCTTTCTGTTCATTCTGAGAGGGCATGGTGGTGGACCTGCAATCCTGTTTATCTTTCTAGAGATACTAAAACTGATTAGACCATGAAATTTGGGCTCAGTAAATACACCTGTCATGGGATTAGCTGGAAGTGGGAAAATACTACAAAATCACATTTGGACTTACCTATAGCATGTTTCAAGCAGTTAAAGACACGTGGTATCTTGAGTGAGAGAAGAGTTTTGCTTTCTGTATGGGTTCTTCAGGTAAGAAACAAACAAACAAAAAACCAAGCTCTTGATACTTAATAGTACAGTGTCATATGATCTGGGTTTTTTTGCATTATCCATATTTTCCCCTGACCTTAATATGTGGGCTGTTAAAGTTATTTTATAAGCTTGAACTACAGCACAGGCAAATACGTGCACTCTGTTTGTGGAAATAATGACAAACCTGGTGATATTTCTTGCCATAAATAGGCACAACATTCCTTAAATATACAAGTTCTAATTTCAGAGATAGTCTGGAATGTTTCTGTTATTTTTGAATGATGATAGATAGACTCTTCCTGTAGGTAAAAGGGAATACTTCTATTAGTAAATAGTGAAATATATAGAAAATATAGAAAAATAGAGGTCAGAGGGAACTGGAAATCAAACATAAACCATTTAGGAAGTCTCTTCATTTCTGTTTGGTTATGGCCCCTTTCTTTTAAAAGTTTAAGTAGAGAATGGATTTGAGAACTCTTTTGCATTTTAATCCATCTACCCTCCATCTGTCTGTCCACGCTTTTGGTGAAAGGTCATTTCTTTGCATGAATCTGTAAAACTACTGTTCTGCTGTACTTCATAAGCCTGACATTTAAGAGATTATTCTGGAACTTATTTTCTCCTTTCTGATGTTCAGTTTTTCAAAAATGAACTTCTAGTCTAAAAATAACCTTTCTTTTTAACATATTCTTTAAAGACATATTTAACGTTTAATGAACCTTTGTCCATAGTGAACAAGCTCTTGTTCAAGAAGCCAGGTGCTGAGCAAGATTTCTGTCAAAGTTGTTTCTTCCGGTTACTGTAGCACATCATGTTATTTGGCACCCAAGCTGAGAACAAGGAGGTGTCTTGTCTGCTTTTACTCCCCTTAAGATTTGCTGGAGAAAAGGCTCTCTTATCATACTGCCAAAAGGAAGAAAAGACAGAAGAGGAGAAGAGACAAAAGCAGGTGAGAAAAGAAGGCTCAAACTGAGAAAAAATATAGTAGTTTAATGAGTTAGTGCAAAAGAGTAGCTGTAAATAGCTGGGGCTAAAAAGGGAAGAGCTGTTCTACTGCATGAGATGCTTAGGTTAGAATGCAGGAATAGGAAGGGCTAAATATGGTGATTCAGAGATGAAAATGAGAGAGAGATAGTGAGACTGGAGTAAGAAATCAGCAGAAGGAAAAGATGTTCAGAAAGGTTAGAGTTTGGGTTAGAAGCAGCAGAAAGGCTCAGTACTGCATTCAATATTCGCATCCAAAACCTGAATGTAACCTGAATTTCCAGAGTCATCTTTTCTTTGCTCCAAAAGAATATTTTTACTATATGGAAAAGTAGTTTTTCATCTCCTTTTTATGACTGCTTTACAGTAAAAAGACTACTGCGGTAAAAACTTTAATCTTTACTACTGTTGTTAGTCGTTCTATCTGATCAAGTAGAAAAGATCTCTGCAGTGGCTTTAAAAGTTGAAAATATAGTAGTGAACCATATAGGTGCCAATATGGTACACAAAAGAAATTGAACTTTCAGTATAGTGTTTTGTAACATAGATGATTGTATGACAAACTTCATTTAAAGAAACATCAAGACTGCAACGTCAAATATTAGAAAGCTACAAAATGCAGAACTTGGTGTGGATGTTTATTTTCCTCTCCCTCTTTAATTATAATTACTTACCTATTCCTCAGGGCTCCTTCCCTTATTTATTGGATAGGAAGACTGGGTCTGATTATAATTCATAACTGTCTCTGTGAAAAGAACATGTACACTGGATCACAATTTGATTTGTTGCAGAAAAGGTAGGCAAGAGCCCCCTCCTTTAACACTTGTCAACTTTACTAATAATAAGGAGACAGAAAGCGTCGGGGGGGAATGGTGTTTGATTCAGCAAGCCATATTCTTCCTTATTCAGGACAGTCAGTGGTACTAGGGCAGTGTTTAAGTTACTAATATATTCAAACACTATCCTAAATAGTTCATTCTTTAGTACTTGAATTGGATTGAAGACCTAGATCCGCAATGTCTTGAGATGGCCACATCAGTGGACACAAGTTAGGTATCTAAAGAGTATGTGTCTAGGTATCTTTCTTGATTTTGACAAACCTGATTATTCAAAGACCTACTACGTGCTCTGAGGCTGACACAGAAACTTCAGCCTCCTGACCCCCCTGTTACCCAAATGAATGACCTTCCTTATTTACCTTGCTCTCTGCAAGACAGGCTTCCTAAAGGCAGATCTGTCAGAGTTCGGTGTTTCAGGATATGATGTACACAGACTTCCTTGTAGTTAAAATGGTTCTTTGCCATGAGATATCAGAGTTTAAATTTAAAATAACCCTTAAAGATTTAAAATAATTTTTCCCTGCTCACTATGAGCCCCATTCTAGTCCCATCAAAGCATGGCAAAATCTCATTGACTTCAACAGGATCAAGAGTAAGTCCTGCATGTCTCTTTAAAAACCATACTAGTACTGTCTTATATAGCATAAAGATTTCCCAAATCATATACATACAGAGCTTTTCTGAACAAAACTGTTCTTAAAAAAAAAAAAAAAAAAAAAAAAAAAAGTATGAACAGAGCAACATGATGATACATAACCTGCAGAGCTGAAAAGAATTAAACTCTACATGGTCATGCCAGTATAATAGTGCTCACAGCTTGTAATTTGCAGTAGATTCTGCTACTGCTACTCTAATGAAGAAATGATGGTCTTCTCTTCTGAGTGCACAATACCAGAGCAGAGCAGGAGGTTGTCGCACAGTCCTTCTGCAAGATGCAGGGAGACCACCACTGAATTAAACAAGCAGCCACAGGTACCTCGATAATCATGCTGTGGACGGTGGCATCATCTCTCAGCCAGTGTTATGTATCTACTGGTCTGTGACATCCATAAGCTCCTTACGAACTGTAGCATATTTGAAGGCTCGTGATTTTGTGGTGAAATATATTCAGAGGAGATGAAAATTCCTAACGCACTGCAAAACTGCAAGGAATATCAATGTGGTGACTTTTACCGAGAGAGAGGTTTAGGATCTCGGGTAAAATAAAAAGGTGAAAAGTAATGGAAAAATCTCCTAAAGAATGAAGTCCCCAAAGTTTAATTGTTTTTCAGTATAATTAGAACTTTTGGGGGGATTACAGAAGAGAAGTATAAATTTCTTAAACCTTCTAGTATTAAACACTCCATTTTTTTGTTTTTTGTAGATCCATCACATGCAGAGATTAAATACAGCATGCAAACCCAGTCCCTTTATAAGGGTAATTTGCTTACAGAAGGTTAATTAATGATTACTTGATAACTAATACTACAGCCAGACCCATTGATAGATCATCAGA
Source organism: Fulmarus glacialis (assembly GCF_000690835.1). NCBI lineage: Eukaryota > Metazoa > Chordata > Aves > Procellariiformes > Procellariidae > Fulmarus > Fulmarus glacialis. The sequence continues at coordinate 63,784 of NW_009220349.1, read as the reverse complement.
ATGTTTTACAGACCAAGTATTAAGTTAAAGTTGGATATATTGTGCGTGTATCAATTAAGAGACAAAATAGAAAGTAACTGGACAAAATGCTCATTTAGTAACTTCAGTTGTTTGTATCACCCAGAAACCACATTCAGGATAAAATTTCTATAGAGAGAGAAGAGTGCCTCCTCTGCCCTCTTTCTGTTCTGCTCTGTAGCATCCTTTCCGAATCCAGTGTATTGAAACAGAAATGGATGATTGTCCATACTGGTCACTTGGACTGATCAAGCTACAGAGCACAGTGATTTTATATGGGATTAACTCAGCAGATAAAACCTGTTTTCATCCCAGCTACAGGCTTTATGTAGGGACTTGTACTGACTTTGAAATGGCAGGGATTATGGATAGTGTTTTCAAAACAAAGGATTATTTATTGATCTTTAGGAACGTAATAAGCATGAAAGAGGATTAAGTAACAAAAGCTGATGTATGCATTGTCTTAATTAAGATTAGCAATTCTGCTACAATTTAAATATACTTATTTGATCAATCAATAGTGGGACTCAATAATGGGACTTCTCTGCTGCTGCACGCTCTTTTCAAGATTGAGTCCCTAATTTGGACTTGTGTATAAGTCCATCTCTTTTATCCATCTTTTATCCATCTCAAAGTCTATGCCAGAAGGTCTTTTAAGATTCTGATAAGAAATCTTAAAGCTGGTCAAACTGTTTTACACAATTGATCCAGAGGGGATATAAAAATCTTCTCCCTGTGAATCTCCTTTTTGACAACCTGGATAGCAAACAGTTTAAATAGTTGTTGCTCGATTTCTGGATAATCTAACCTTCACATTAAAATTCTGGAGTTCAACCTTTGGATTCACAGAGCTAGCTGAATATTGATAACACTAGTTTGAATTTGAACTGTATTATAGAAAAAATCATGACAATTATTCACTCAAAGTCCTAATCATGTTCCTCATTGGGCTGAGACTTAGCCCTAAAAAAAAGTCCACAGCATTTTCTAAGCTCAAAGGTCCAGATGTAAGCTTTAGAAATGTGGCCTGTACTCCATCTCTTCATCCTCCAGTCTCACAATCTTTTGCACATACTATGTCAACCCTGCTCCAGGCTGACTATGGCCACTAAGACAGGACAAATCTTACCTCATGTTGACAGACACAGAACAACATAATATCAAAGAACACCTTTATGTTATTCTTGAACATTATGAACAATGCTAGCCATTATTCTCTATAGGCTACCTGAAGGAAGGAATATAGACAGGTACAGGTATGCTGGAAGCACTCGCTGTAAACTGCTTTCCAAGCACGTAGTCCAAGTTAAAAAAGATCTTAGAAGAGTGGTGCTTTCATTTTCTTCATATAGAAAACTTCAGTGCTTTAAGGTTGAAAGGCCTTCATTGGACACGTCAGGGGAAGACGTGCTGGTGTTAGTGCTTTGGTGGATCCTTCTGAAACAAGTCACCTGGACAGCACCAGACTGTCTAACTAATGGCACCGCAGCGTGGCTTTGTGTGCTGCTTCCTTTCCTTGGGAAGTTGGGGACAATATTTCACTGTAGCAGCATATTTCTGAGCCTGAAAAAGAGAGAAAGAGATGCATCAGCTGTAAAGTAAGAATTATTCTGGACAAATTAAGCCTCATATCTTACTTTTGTTAAGTATCAAAAGCTTATGAATGACTGAATAGTGAGGCATGTGGTCCATATATTGCCTTGAGATCACCTAGAAGAGGCAAATATATGCATCGTTTCTTGCAAGATGCCATGCAAAAGCTACAACTAACAACAGAGTAGTAAAGCATCAGTTAAAATTTTTCTTACAAAAAGCTGCCAGATACTTACCCAAACCCCAAATATTGCTCTTGGCTCAAACTTGTCCCAGAGGGGTTTGACTAAAATAACAGAGCTTTTTAATTATTCTGAAATTGATTTATACTCAGATTTATGCAGCTGGGAATTTTGCAGGTCTCTGCACCATGACAAGCAGTTGAATTCTGAGTAATTACTTCTTTTTAACTAGCTGTCTGAATGAATTGGGTTAATTTCTCCTCAGTCTGAAGTGAGTGTTTATGCAAGTATATTTAACATTTGAGAAAAAATTCCCATTTTTAAAATGGAAGAGTAGAAAAACAAATGTTCCCAAAAATTCACACGGTAGAAAAAGTCATTTTTTTGAACAGTCTGTGGATTTCTTGGAAAAACTAATTGCCATTTGTCATTGCAATAAATGTTAAGTATACTGAATACACATTGTAATTTCTGAGATAAACTTTGTCTGGTATTATATTGTCATGTAACTTGGGAAAGGGTATAAGCAAAAAAGAATACCTGGATGGAGATATTACTTGGTTAAAATGATTATTTTACTTATATATTTTGGCCTATTTAAAACCTGAATTCAGAATAGAGCTCAACACAGATCTCCTAAGAGACCAAGCTAAATGTGTATAGTTGTCACTATATTCTTCTAATTAATAGGTAACTACATAAGAATCTGTGAAGCAGACTTCTAGAGTGACTTTTCAGACAGATTCACATTTGCTGATGCAATCCAAATATCCTGAACATCCCTAATGCTTACTTCCTAGTCTTCATTTGGTCTATTGAGCATTAGGAGAACAAAGCTCTTTACCAACTCCCACAAATGGGACAACATGTTTCATTAATGTAAATAATTTTGTCTTTAGGCACATCATAGCTTATGAAAGGTGAGAATGTTACTTACCGGACCAGGAACTATGGAGAAAATACCCCAATGTGTTAAAGCCTTTATAGAAATTTTGACACTTGAAAAATACAAGTTAGGGCTACACTGGCAAATTTATTTCTGGATTGTCCTCACTTCTGAGTGCTAGGTTTCTTTTGATAATATTATCTTATCATATATTCATGGAGTTTATTAGCCCTCTTTTGTATAGACATTAATCAAAACCGAATCAAAGTTGAAGAGTGGTGGTCCAGTGTTTTTACTGTATAGAACTAAAAGTCTTCAGCCCTAAAGTTAAAAAGCAATATGCTTTCACCATATTAAGTATAAACCAGGATAGAATATTCTTGTAACATGTAACACAAGCTTACCTGTTATATTTAATATATCTTGTAATAAATTGCCATGAAAATCCATAAAAATCCTTTTACAATAAAGAAGAAGCTTTGATTCCACGAGGAGCTTAATTCTACTTGTATGCATAGAGCAATCTTATTCAGCAAAGCTCTTTCTCTATGTGCCTACGTAGTCAAAACACCTAGTACTTAAATGCATACTTAAAAGTTGAACACATGCTTCAGCAGTTTGCTTGAAAACACACAGCTAGAAGACAGACGAACAAAGGTGAAATGAACCTAAGCACTCCAACTGAGGAGTTGAGGACAATAAATAAATGTTGGTCTTCAATACGGCTGGCAAAGATGGTGCCTACAAATAGCTACAAAGAGGGGGAGTGTGTTGTGAAGCAAAGCAATGCGGGGAAGACAAGATTATCCAAAAGGGCACCCTGAGTGGGCCGCTCTTGTGTCAGCCTGTAGCTCATTTTCACATTAAACTTCTTAGTTAATGAATAATAAAAAAGACCACTTACAAACTATTACAATGTATTAAATGGATTGTATCACGCTGAAAACACCATAGTTGTGCATCCTAAAATGTAAACTATAATGTCAGAGCAAATAGGAATTATAACTGCACCAGGCCTATCTTAGAATACAAATCAGAAGAGATGAGTTATTACAAATCCTATCAACAATACAAAGATAATTAAGTCAATTTCAGGGACAAAATTTTAATTAAAAGTAAAAAGAACACATTTGCTGTATTGTGAAACGGATAAACTTATGGTTTGACCTGTATAATCCTAACTAATTGTTTTGACAACCCATAATTCCACCATAGGGAACATAAAGTATTTTTATGCTCTTATCACATTTAATAGATGAAGATGTGGTCATTCATTTGGAGGTGTACTATTCCTTCATTTTGATTGTAATTTTCGCAAGTAGCCTCCAAATTTGACACATACAGACTTTGAATGTGCAGTTTTGTGGTTGTGAATTCTGGTCGTGTAAAATTCACAGAAGATGAGTTTGGTCTAAATGCTGTACGCATTACCTGAACAACCTCAGGAGATACTAACAGAGTATTTAACGGAAGCGTGATTTGGTGAGCAGAGTAGAATCTGCCTTGACTCTTTTCTCTCCTTTTGAATGTAGAGAACAGTCTGTTCTTACAAAACTTGAAATATCTGAATCTTGGCACAGTGTTAGAGAAAGGAATCACTCAGTGTGCATTTGCTAGAAGTAGCCCTCCTGTTAACTGTCATGTGCAAGTACCTTATATCCATTCAGGTATAAACATATTGGTTCAGTCTGCATCTATGACTGCTAGACTGGGAAACGGAGGAAACAAAAAAAAAAAAAAAAAGAAAGCAACAGAGAAGATGCAGAAGTCTAAAGCAAAATCTGAAATCAAGCTTAGGACCATCCTGACTTATCTGTTACCATCGTCTTTTTTAGTAGTCCCCTCCACACTCCTCTTCTTCATCTCTTTCTTTTCCTTGACTTCTCCCTTAGGTATCTATTACCCTTCCACAGTCTCTGTATATCTATTCTGCCTTTTGTACCCATCTCGATTCTTGCTCCTTTCTCCTTCGTACTCAAAGCCTGTTTCCCCTTCTCTCTCCCGTCATTCCTTCTTGTTTCTTTTTTACCCCAATCTTTCTGTGCCTTCCTGACACCACCAACCCCCCTCCACCCCGCTAATTTTCCAATTGCTCTTTTCTGTTTCCTCTCACTTTTCTCATTTCCCTTTCTCTGGACTATGTTCTTGGTCTTTTCCTCACTCTGATTTTTCATTCTCTGTTGTTTTGTATTGGGTCCTTATTGCTTGTCTAACTTTTTCATCAAGCTTCTGTCTCCTATCTTCCATTTACCCCCTTTATTTCTTTACCAACCCTTTATGTTTTTATTCCCCATGCCCTGCAGTTCTCTACCATTAACTACACTGCTTGTTCTCCTCTTTTTCCCTGTATCTCCATTCTTCAGTAGAAAATGTCATTGAAACATGGGGCAGTTTTTATCAGCACAGTGATGTTGCAGACCTGATCCACTCTGTTTAAATAGTAATTTCCTTTTCAGTGTATGCAGCTTTTCACTACTAATTCCTTTGAAGTGTGAAATCTATTGTCCTGGTAAAATACTAGAGTAATGCACTGTGGGGGGAAAAAACTTATCTGTAATGGAATTTTAACTTGCTAAATCAAAATCACAATGTCGGACAGATATGTAAATAATGAGTTATTTATATTAGCTGTCACTCTACCTTATCTAGAAAATAATTCAGTAGTTCTTATACACAATTGTGCCTGGCATCTATTTTGATGTGTGATAACTGTAAAACATTATCAGTGTCAGGAACTGTACATACTCACGTCATTTTTCATTTTAATGGAGCTGCAAGTGCTGAGAACAAAGGCTTACAACTGATGTAAATCTTCTTCTGATTAACGCCAAGTTTGAAGTATGTCGTGCACGAGAGAGACTGCACAGCCTTGTTTCACAGAGCCCATAAGCATATGCAGTGGAATTTGTAGCTGAAAATGAAAAGAAAAATATATCTTCAATGTTTTGGAATTGATTAAGCCTGTATCCAACTGATTACAGGCATTCTTTGTGTGCGTTAAAACTGAGCATTCATAGAATTTTAAGTACATTGCAGCAGTTTGCTAAATATTTGTTGTAACAACATTTTCTTTCCTTCTATTTAAAAAACCCACCCTGATCTAGGCATTCTGACTCATTTTATATGTGTGCAGAGACTAAAAGGTTGCTGCATTCTTGGAACATATGCTCAAACAGTTTTATCATCTGCTCCTAGTTTTCTTCTTTCCTATGTCCATTTACTTACAACTGTCCTTTATCCATATGAAGCGGTAGGAAACCTCTGTTAAACAGGCCATGGAAAATGATAATATCCACTTTCAAACTGTGACTACAGCCAAATGCATACATGGGAAGAGATCTTTATGGCTGCCCGTGCAAAGAGTACAGAATATCTTGGCTCATTACACCTTTGCCCATGAGATGAGCTGATCAGGAGAGGAGTTTGTGCCATGGAGGAACATGTCTGGATAAGTTCCACGTCCACTTGCTGGCATGAGCTGCAAAGCCTGCTCCGCATTTCCTCTCCTCCCCACCAGGTAGCCTGGTAAGTCTTCTCTTCTCCTAACACGCCGCACCCGTAAGAAAAAGACTGATTAGGATGTGAAGAGGTAAAAAGACAATGTCAGGGCTGCTGATTTCTGTTAAATTTAATAGTAAAGCAAATGTTGAGTGGAATGGCAGGACAGAATTCCAATACGTTGTCCTCTGATGGAGTCAGTGTCTTTCCCCGGTGCCCATTTCAGCTGTAGGAATATCCAGATGTCATACAGTAGACATACAGAATCTGAGGAATGTTGTATATCCCAGGGGATATATGGCATACATGCAGAATCTTGGGAATGCCATATATCCCAGGGGACCAAGATCAAGATGGCCCAGGTCCAAAATGCTCTGAATCCCCTGTCTTTTTTTATACACGCTCTAGCACCAATTTATAGAGGCAAAAACTTTACACAAAGTAATTATACAGTATTATAAGCACCCCAGTTAGATTTCTTAAGAGTCACCCCACCTACTATGCTAAAAGTATAATCAAGCCAAAGAATCTAACCTGGAAAGAGACAAGATACTGAAATCATAACTCCCCTGAACAGCAGCAGAAATTGTTGGTTTCAGCAAGACAATTTTGGTCAACATTTCTTCTTGTTCTGAAATACACTTCTAGGCTTTTTTTGGTTTTTTTTTTGTTTTACTTACAAAAAGTTGCAATATTTACTGTACAAAATTTATCCAACAGTGAATCAATTTTCTCATTCACTTAAACTTTCTATTATAGTGGGAATGGCAGAGCTAGAGGAACTTGTGCCAGCTCTCTTCAGAGGTGTCCTAAGATGGAATTTTCAGATGTGCAAAACATTTTTGAGATTTTGAAAACTTATTGTTTTGCCTTTGTACTCTTTTTTCTGAAGAGAGAAAAGAATGTCATTTCAGAGGAATCAAAGTAGTGGGCATGCCAGCTTCCCACTAGCTCAGGGTCCAGCTACCTATGGAAGAACCAGGGAGAGCAGAGATAAAAGATTTTATAGGATGTACCAAGACCCCTTTGGTTTCTTTAGTGTGAGGGTAGGTCATGAAGTAACAAGAAAAGTACAACCAAATTTGGCTGGAATATTTATTTTCTGGAATTAGCATTTTGTTTCCGAAGGTCTAGTCTTGACCATAGCCTGCCTTCGCTTGTGTAGGTATGTAATCCTTTTTGGCCCAAGACAGCAAGCATCTTGCAGAGTGCACAGGTTCCTGTTGGTTTTTTTTTTTTTTTTTTTTCCCCCCTTTAAGTATCTTGTGTCTTTTTGGTTCCGTAAGAGTACTTCCATAAGAATAGGTCAAATCTGTAAGTTTGTGTCATTGTTTGAATCTTTACAAGATGGGGTTTTGCAAAAAATACATGAGTTAGTTCTTTCTCACACTATTTTCACACTCATGCAGCAAAATTAAACTGTCACAAAATGTTCCTCTGCTTTCTCTGCTGATATTTTGTGCTCTGAAATGGAGAACTGCATCTCTTTCTCCTTTCATCTGTTGCAAAGATGCAAAACACCCTGAGGTTCAGGTAAAGATTTAAAACTATAGGGACAGTTTCTTGTGAGCTCAGAAATGGTTATTATGTGTGTGAATGTATGTGTGCACGTATGTATGTGCATTCTGTGAGAAATGAACCTGAAGAAAAAACTTAATATGGGCTTATCTGGGTTAACATCTCCTTTGCACAGAAGGGCAGCCTTATGCACAATTTCTTGTTTTACACAGATGCATGTCTGTCTGTAAGAGTTCCTATGATTCCTATGGAACAAGGTCATGACTTTGGTCAGTTCCTTGTCAGTAAAAAATCATCATTTCACATTTTTACCTCCTTTTGAAATACCGTCCTGGTATTTTTCAAGTGCCTTCTGCTATATACTAGATAACACACAGCTTTAAAGGAGATCGTTTTGAACTTAATGACTTCCTCCTAACCTTCTGTTCTGCTTAAGATAGGAGACAGAACTGTTTTCATTTTTTTCTGATTTATTGTCAGCTGATCATTTCAGGAAAGTTGCAGTTATTATAGGCACCTCGGTAAATGTAAAAATGTCATTGCTATATTGTCCTTGAACACACTAAGTACTAAAACCTAGATATCCTGGGAGCACCATTTTTGTTAGTTTATATTTAGAGTGGTGAAGAATTAGGATAGTTGGTTTAAAAAACACTTATTAGAAAATATGTGTGTAAAGTACTTGTTGAAAACTCGTCTACTGTTTTCTTCATCTTCTGCTTTCCACGATGAATCATTATGTTGCTTTGCAGTTTTTTCCCATATCTCACAAGATCCCATGCAAACTTTGAAAAAGTCACCAAGAAGACAAAAAAAAAAAAAAAGTGCCAATTTAAATAACATACCCAGGGCTTATTTTCCTCCTCCATTTGCTATGAAATCCCAGCAAAAAAAAAAAAAGTATGAGCAGTTTTCTACAAATCTTATGCTAAATAGCTGTTAAAAAAGAGAAGGAAAATCCTAAGGATGAGAACATGGAAATACCCAAAAGAAAATACTGCTCTCTGAGGGGCAGACACTCAAACTTTTGATGAAGTTCAAGGAATCTTTCTAAAGTTACAAAGTACCTTGAGACAGAAATACCTTCTTGAAGCATCCAGGCTGCTGCAAGGCAGCAGATCATAAATTACAGAATGCATAGGTTTTCAGTCCTCACACCATTTTTATGTCTGGCAGAATAACTCTATCTGTTATATCTTGTTGCTACCCAAGAAGATTTATTAAGGTGAAAAGCACTGTATCTTTACTGAAGGAATAGTAGAGTACACTTTCTATATATATATGTCCTCTCTATAGCAGTTTATATTTGTGCAGGAAGCTTATACAGTGTTTTTTTTCCTGACTTGAGTGATAAATTTTTGGAAGTCCTCAGGAATGATGACCTCGAAAATGTATTTTCCCCACAAGGCTCTAATATTTTTTTAGCCAGTGGCTTCAGGATCCCATAAATGGTACACATTTTTAGCAGGTATAAAGCATTTTGGAGACTGACTGCTAATGGCAAGTTAATCCATGATGAGATTGCTCCAAAAGAAGAGGTAAAAGATCTTGTGTACTTTTTTCCTAAACTTTTAGCGTTGTGATATTTTGCCAGAGGGTCTGAAAACAAATGGGACCACAATGCCTTAAGATATTACCAGGGCTGTGCCTTAGGTAGTCACAATTTTGATGATGTTATTCTGCACCAACAAGGTTAGTTTCTAGGAAAGAATTGATTATTCCTCTTGTGCATTATAGTACGTAGTGAATAAAATTATTGTTTATAGCTGTACCTATTCCTGCCCTTTTCCAATCTCAATAAGGGCTACTGAAATAATGAATTTTGCAAGGGAAGGATACCTGGGACTAACTGTTGATAAAAGTGTACAACATATAGCTTGTATTGGTGTTTAGACGAGGCGGTTAATACAGTTCAGTGACTTGAACAAGAACTTGGATTTTTTTGGTTAAACTTATTCGATAAGGTGAGGGTCATCAAGAAGAAAAAAATATTTCCCACCTTTTACAACTTCTCTTATTGGCTTTTCAAAGAAAATATACTTCTCTTGCTTAGGAGCTGATCCTCTTGTGTAGCAGTTATTTAGCACAAACTAAAGAAAATGAGAGAAAAGTCATTGACCAGAAAAATTAAAAACTCTTAGCTCTACCACAGTCATTTTAACTGCTAAGGTAGAATTGTATACGACTCATTCCACAAAACCTTTTGTATGTTTTCCCTCTGCACACCCCCGCCAAATATCACTCAGTTCTTGGGCACCATTTTCATATTCATGCCTTCTTTAGTGCCTGCTTGCTGTCATTATTACAATACATATTCTGTCATACGAAGCACAATTTTACTGAAACTACTACAAAAAAAAAAAAAAAAGAAGCCAAAAAGGTCTTGAAGGGATGACACTTTTGCAAGTAGACAAATGTGCTTTCTGTATTTTTTCATCTACCTCTCTTATGAAAAAATGAGAATGTTAAACAGCAGTAAGAAAAAGGCCATATGGAATAGCTGTCTCCAGAATGATGCTTGAATAGTTTTGCCCTGGTGAGGTATTGCTATAATACATCAGCAAAATGCAATTTCTCTGAGGTAGTTGCTACTCGCCAAATACTGCAGTCTAGGAAATAATCTCTGCTTGTTTTCAGCTGAATGACTTTGGGAGTAGAATGATAGTAGGTAGGCTACAGAACTCTCCAGAATTCGTTCTTATAAAGATGGTTGATAAGAAAGCAACTGTTTGAATTTCAGACATATTCCAAGAAAAAGCATATACAAATTTAGATGATTAAGCTTTTACATTTTCTGCATGTTTGCTAAACTACATTCCACATACACTTCTCCAATATATGTTATAGTGAAAGAAAGTCAAAGATAGACCTTTACAAGAAAGCTGTTGTTGAAAATGGTTTTATGTGAAATTTTCCCTTGAAAAAAATTCATACCTGGCCTTTTAAACATCTTATATTCAAAACATAAGTAGGTTTTCATACTTATGTAGACTCCATTTCAAATGGCACATTTTACTGTGTCCCAAAAGAGGCTCTGGATGACTGAGGAAATTAATAGTCTTGCTCAAAGTAACCTGAAGTACTCCTGAGGTTTGTCTTAATTTTATAGCACAAACCATTCCAAGAAGGAATGGTCCTGTGTCTTTACTTACAATTAATTCTTTTTAATCACTCACGCTTTCCTTCTTCCATATTCATTCTTTTCCCCTTACTATGCTACTGACCTACTGCCTTTTCTGCAAATTCAGTGTCAATAACCACATCAGCCTACTTCAGCCATGACCTCTGCAAAACTCCCACTATTTCAGACAATGGTTACTCTTCCGTTTCTCTAACCCCGGCTCTATTTCAATGCAGTTACAGAATGGAAGAAAAGAATAAAACTAGCGGAGGATGTAAATTTGTTATCTTTTATGGAGACCTTAGGTTTTGTATCAGGAGTGGTCAGTTTCCTGTTAGTTTAATGAACATGAAAAATATTTCAGCCTTATAAATACACTTCAGTTCTAGACCAATATCTCATAAAGCACGCAATATCGGCATGATTCATATTGCATTAATTGGCTATCTTTGGGATCTTTTCTTGATATAGTGACACATTTGAATTTTATCTGCACCTGTAGTGACTAAGTGTCACCAATGAAATTTATCTAATCCTTACAGTCACGGTATGCTGTTTGATAGAACATTGCTATTATTTAGAAGCCAACAGACTTTCATAATTCAGCAAGCAACATAGGTCTGGAAAGCAAAATTGTGTATTTTGTCCAGATACAGATCAAATATGTAAGGGCACTAAGAAAAAATGTAAAGTTACCAGAATGCTGAGATTAAAGCACAACTCTAGCTATGTGTGTGATTTATTGATGCTTTTATTTATTTTGTGCAATTTTTAATATCAAGTCCTTATTTAAATTCCCAGGGAAATCTCTAAAATTCAAAGCTCAGCCTTTGGGTCACTGAATCCTGCAACTTAACATTTTTCATAGTGTATCTGTTTGTGGCTTTACCTCCCTCTTTTTTTTAGTGTTTTAATACACACCAAAGCAAAAATACTTTTCAAATATTAAGTGGTTTTACTTTGACAAATTTGTACACTGTAATAACCTAGCCTGCATAAACGGTGACTTTCAGCTGTGTTTGTGATGATTTTCTATTGCAAATGCTATGAGGACCAGCGTGGGTAATGGATTATTCCAGTGGGTGCTCACAGGCAGGGAAAATATTGATGGTGAATTTCGCCCGAATGTCAGGTTTGGCTGTAGTGCTCACAAGATCACAGTTCCTGATCCAGATGAGGGCCGGGGAGATGAGCAGCAGATTAGGGCTCTGCGCTCTAGGACCATGGGGATTGTTGCCAGGGGTCAGGGAGCAGTGGAGACTCGCCGCTCTGCAAGGGAAGGTGGGATGGGAGCCAAGAGTGGTGACACAGCCAGCAGAGGCAGTGGCTTCCTCACAGGGACCCCATGCCACAGTACCCAACTGAGGCAAGCAGGTCTGGTGAGGGCAACCAGACACTGTCCAGTGATTGCCGGGCTGCCCAAGGTCACCAAAGGAAAAGGGACAGCCCTCAGATGTGCTGTCTCTAAGCAGTCCCTGACCCCTGGCAGCCAGACCTCCTGGAGGTGGGATGCTTTTGTGGCTCTGCCACCAAGACTGGTCTTCATGAAACTCCATTAGCAACCTGCCAACTTATGACATCCTCTTCTTTTAGCAATTCCACCTTCCCATAAGCAGCTAATAATTCCCACATGGTATTACAACAACTATTTAACTCAAGAACAGTTAGAATAGATGTGCACTTTCTTAGTTTAGCAGTGTAGTTTATCAAACAAATATGCCTGATTAATCTGTCATGATATAGCAATGAAAAACCGATGTAATAATCCTTTTTTCTATTTACTTCTATATCTATAATTAATGTTTCTGCACACAAGGTATCTGAGACTTGCCTATTACTAAGGTCACATTATGAGACATACAGCTGCCTGGATCACATTTCCTTTTTTCAGCTATTATTACTATGCTTGCTGTTCATTAATTCTGTGCCTAGTTCCTGATTTGATAGATTTATTAATATGTGATTTAAAATTATAGTCAGTTCTTTTAGTGTCCTGGGATGGAGATTATATGATGTAGTCAGGAGACATAAAATCCTCTGTGTTTTGATCGCACTGTTGATGTAATTTCATTTTCAACATTCTAAAACTATTTGCCCTTGCACCTTTGACACCACATTGGATGCCATAATCTTTATGGAAAACTGATGCAAATTGTTGATTTAGATTCAAGTCATAAACCTCAATTAGCTTCAGGCTCCAGGCTGTCTTTACTGAAAAGATGCCTCAGTTCTTTTTTTTCTTATTCTTTTTTTTTACTAAATTGGCCAAACACTTTCTGTTAGCTTCTTTCACACAGTCCAGTTGATCTTGTTTTACTTTCATGTTTCCTTCCACTTTCCACCTCCAAGACGCACCTCTTTTTTTTTTTTTTTTTGAATCTGTCCTTTTTTTCATTCCAATATCTTTCACTACCTGTTTATTGAGATTTTCAATCTCCATTTAACCAGTTCTTCATTTTTCAAATATGTACTTTGCAAATCTAGCATTTTAACTAGTTATTTTTCTTTTACTTTTTACTAGTGTTCACAATCATATGTATCTTTTGAATACATTACAAAGCTCTCTTTAAATATCTATTTTATTGATAACATGTATTTTCCCTGTCTCCTCCTACATGTACATCTGTTAACTTAAAATTGGCAAAACAGGATGTCAGTATAAGAGTAATGAAACTATACATATATTTGTATATTTTCAGGTGTAGTAGGAACTCAAAACAAATAACTAAAGAATATGCATTTTCCAGGTGCGTAAGTAGACTGTCAATATTAAAAAGAATACAGAAAATTAAAATTGTAAATAAGCAACTAAGAAAAGGGATTCAAATACAAAAAATCTCTTTTTTTTTCCTTTATTCTAGTAACTGTTTTTGGTTTTTTTCCCCATAAGTAATATATTGGTGATACTTGATACCATCGTGGGAGAGAAAATTCAAACGCTTCAGATCTATAAAATCCGTTCTGTTCTACAAGCACCCTGAAAAGCAATAACACTGTTTAGTATTATTACTCTGTATGTTGACACCAGGAGTCTTTTACCTCCCTAGGTCCAAATTACTTACAAACAGTGTAATGAAATTAGTTAATCACTTGCCATTGAAATAAAGACAATGAGGGCATACCTGGGAAGTTTGCTATTAATGTCTGGGCTTGGATCAGGAGTGTGCTTTTGAAACACATCTCTTGCTCATTCCCCCCTACTAAGTCTCGGCTCACGTCTCACAGCAATCTTGGACGACATGCAATGAACCTCTTTGGGATAAAATTAAACTGCAAGATGCTACCTGGGAGCCCATATAATGCACTCCAGCTACAACTGGGCATGCAGTTCATTGCGTGACGTCCAAAATAAAACAGCTCTGGTGTGCAGAGTACAGACATCAGCCATTTAGCTTTACTGATCTCTTCCTACTGGTTTACAATACCTGCTACAGCAGACACAGCTGCTGATTCCTTTGGAAACCATAAGTACAATATTTATCTAAAAAAAATTCAGGAACAAAACACTTTATATGAGACTATATGGATTCATTGTTAATATGGATTCAATGTAACCAGATGGCCATACTTTTGTTCTTCCAGAATTGAAAATGAAGTCCACAGAACCCTAAGCTGTTTTCTAAGCAGCACTATCAGAATCGCAGCTTTAATTCTGGCCTGGAACTTTTCCTATTGAATTGAACAGAAATAGTGATAAGTGAAATACCTTGTTAATATCTGTAGTATTTTCAACACTGACTTTAATAGGCACCAATATTTAATTTTATGTCTGTAAAGTAAAAATGTTTTTTCAAACTGTTCAGGTCAGTGAAAGAACAAGTGTGAATAGAAGAAGGGAAGCTCAGGAGGAGAAACAAAACCTATGAGTGGTATGTAAGGTTTAAAACAATCCCAACTTTCTCAAAAAATACATATACATTTGGGGGAAATCGTTAAAAGATTATCCTGCCAGAGGTATATGGTTTGAAATCCCTCCTCATTCCTTTTGTATCTAAAGGATCTTACTGACAGTATTAATTTTCCCCTCACTTTCCAAAATTTGCAGGAGGCCTAGGGTCATGTGGGAAAAGTGATGGACTAGCCAAGACACTAGCTTTAGAGACATCATTTTGCTCACTAGCCTCTCTTTCTCCCCAGCAAAGGGAGAATTCGTATTTGGATTATTTACAACTGTCATTTTTCTAAGTTTATTCTACTTACTGTACATCTTTAACTTTCTCAAGATGTCCTTCAAGATTTAATACTCATCCACAGTAAGATCACATTTTCTTCCTGGTCCCATTTAAACCAGGTCATTATCTCACTCAGTGAAGCTATTTCTTAAAATACAAAGACACTTTTCTTTATACTCCCTTTTAATTGATGAAAAAACCAGGTCTCTGGAGAGTCATATGATTAATACCACTAATTTGTTAAGTGCTCAAAGCTACAAACATATCAGAGACCCATGGGGATAGAACACATGCTTTTCATTTTCAGAAAAATAGTATGAACTTTCTAGGTAAAATTCATTTTTATTATAATCTCCATAATTGTTGCTATATTTGGGAAAAAAAAAAAAAGAAAAAAATTTGCATTTCTACCTAAGCAATCTGAGTGCATGTCATTTCACATCCCTTGCCTTCATATGAACCTCCTGAATAAGTAAAAACAGTCAGCTATTTTTCTGGGGCAGATTGTGGCCCACTTCTCCAGGATAATGCAAGAAAATGAGGTGTCTGAGGAGGTGAAAGAGATTGATGGGATCTTCATGGAGACCCTGCAGAGAGGAGTGGCTGACCCACATAGATGGAGGGTCAGTAAGAGGCTATGGTTAGCGTGGGGGCATGTGGAGAGTCCCATTATGGGGAAGGCTGGAGGTCTGTGACTTCTGGTAACAGCAGGGCAGCTGCTTGTCCATCCACAGACCTGTGATTGCGGGTAGGCTCGGTGGCCCGTGAGAGTGGTTACCAGCGAGGGGGAGAAAGGCTGGTCTGGGGAAGCATTGGGGCTGCCCAGGTCTGAACCATGCACCAACACCACGAGGAAGCCGCAGGTGGTCATGGGGGGAGACTCAGGCCTGCAGAAGTTCCTCTGCTGACCATGCCATCTTGAGAGGTTTGTTGCTGGCCAGGGGCTTGTGTCCAGGACTCTCTAGAGAGACCGCAGAGGCTTGTGTGACCCTCAGACTGTTAACTCTGCTCTGTGTCCATGTGGGCACCAGTGATACTGCCAGGGGACAGCTCGAGCTTACCAAGAGTGACTGCAAAGCTCTGGGAGTGAGGAGAGGTTGAAGGAATCTGTTTTGTTCAGCCTGGAGAAGAGAAGACTTTGGGGAGAGGGGGAACACTTAAAAGCAGCTGCCCGCTACCTACAAGGAGGGCATCAAGAAGATATACAGCCAGGCTCTTCATGGTGGTGCATGGTGGGAGGATGGGACGCAAGGGCATAAGTTCAGGCTTATGCAAGGTTCAGGCTGGGTATATGGAAAACGTTTTTCCACATGGTGAACAGTGGAAGCACTGGAATAGGTTGCCCACAGAGGTTGTGCAGTCTCTGTCCTCAGAAGTTTTCAAGACCTGACTGCATGAATCCCTGAACAACCTGGCCTGACCCCATAGATCACCGTATTCTGAGCAGGAGGTTGGGCTAGAGACCTTCTGAGGTCCTTTCCAATCTGCAAGCCTAGGATTGAATCATGATCCTATGTACTGTGTAGGAGCAAAAACTAAATTAAAATCTCTGAAATGCAACAGGATAGAGGTGATCTGGCACGTCAAGTGCTGTTAGCTTCATTTGTCATGTGTTGTCATATCACAATGAGCCATAACATAGTATGACTAAAGCAATCCAATGTGGTACCTACAATTCACCTCACAATGTGACATTTGATGGAAAGTATGAAATCTGACTGGTTTTCTGGAAAGTGAGAAGCATCTTTAAAACAGCTTCTATTCTAAATTTCTTTAATATAGATTTACTGTAACAAAATGAAAACCACTCAAGCCTTTGTATTTGCTGCAGAATTAAAGTTGCAAACCCCCCAATGTAACAGGTTTTCAATCCTGGTTTAGCTACCATGGACCTTCTGTCATAAAAATTTCTGCTAAGCTATTGAGAATATTTTCATTCGAACATTTTGTTCTGGCAGGAAAAAAGAGACACTTCTCACAAAGTAAAAGATTTCTTTTAACTCTGTGAGCAAAGCGTTAAATAGGTTAACATTTGGGCTCCTGTAAGGGAAAAAAATACAACCAATTTCATTGGTTTCACAGAAATAAAGTTTGCATTTAATATTCCTGTTGAATCAGCATTGCTCTGTTGCCAGAGTTGCAAAGGGCAGACCAGTACACTTCTTGAAAGTGACCATAAGCACGTAGTATTGGATATTTTTTTTTATACTTAATAGAAATGTCAGGAAGACAGGAGTTCAGGTTCCACATTAACCTTTAAATTTGCTTTGTTTTGGAGAACTGAAATCCTGAGCAACCTAGTGAAGCCCATGTGTCATTGTTTTGATCTGTGAGGAGAGGTCGCAGGACTAAGGCATGGAATGTTGATTTATGGCTGATTTCAGCTTGTCTACAAACAGACTTGAGTGAACGTACCTTCCTGCATGATAAGCTGGCCAGCTGATACTTACATACCAACTGGCTAGTCATACTGTACTACTCACAGCATGCCCTTCTTTACATTAAATGGCTGAGAGAGACTTTGTCATGTAAAAGATGCAAAGATCCTATGTGCCTGTCCCTTATCTGGAACGGAAATTAAATTTTTGTGCATACTTGCATGACTAAAGGGCTAGTCAAAATACTATTATGTGGTCTTGTGTGTTGCTAGATGGTAGAATAAACTAGCTCAAGTTCCCATGAGCTACGATAACATGGAACTTCCCCCAATAACTTTTGCTTCTTTGTGTGATGATGTATGGGCATCTACATCATGTATATATTATTACTTAGATGTAACAGTGGAATTATCCAGGCGGGATTATACATACCATAGTCAGAATTATCTGTTGCTTCAGGAAACAGTTTCGATGATTCAGAGAACCAATGCACCCTGTATAGGCACGTTATAACCTGTGCATGTCAGAAAGAAATTTTGTCTACAGTGTTCTTGGCTAAAACAATCAGTGTGTACATGAATTTTCTTGCATGTATGGACAGAAGATAGAATAGTCCTGAAAGTGTTCAAAACTACTTGTGTTCAGAATTCCCCTATTCATTCCTTACTGATTCCAATATAAAGATTTTAAACATATGAAAAGGGAATTTGTAGCTATTTGACCTTCTGTGATTTCTGAGTTTATAGGGAGTGCATTACTTGAAAATTCTGACTGGGCTCTTACCAAAAGCAAAGGATAACATGTCGTACATTGTGTAGGAATGATGGGTGTGTGGGAAATGTATGTTTTTCATATTTATTGCAGTTCCACCAGTCTCAAGCAATTCTTTGACAATCTCAGAGCACCCACTCACCCTTCGACAAAACCGCATTGACACAAAACATGATTAATCAGTGGCTGCTTAGTGTAATTGCCAGAAATGCTAATCCTTACTTCTTTCCTAGAAGACTAATACGCTAGGAAGACCAGCTATTATCATGTCTTGAAGGATTATGCTGACCGGATCATTAATAAAATATAAGGTGACTATAGACTCTACTTCTATGTTTCTTCTTCATTTGGACATGCGTTCATTTTTCAGAGAGTGGTTAAGAAGAAATGTATACTTATTGACTTAGCAGACTTTATTTTCATATTTATATGTGTATAGTGACAGGTTCACATTATGCTGTTAACAGAATGGATCCTTTGGCATTTGTTTTGCATTTTAGTCAATCGAGCAAGTTAGTTACAGAATTGCTTAAACCTTTTTCGTTAGCTCCCGCAGGACTGTAAGTGCTGAATTAAAAATATTTTCTTAATGCTGTGTCTGCATTAGAAAATTTCAAAGATAGAATATCTGATGACATATGCATACACACATCGCTATGGCATATATGTGATTCCATTTGCCAGTACTTCATGTCACAATCAGAAGTTGTACTGGCAAAAGACTTGGCATCCAGTATGTAGATGCCAGTGCTCTTTGGAATACTGTCTAGCACTTTGGTTTATGACATTTTTACTGTGTGCTGTGGGATGGCAGCAGAGTACTCAAGGAAATAGGACAACACAGGATTTAGTCGCCACAATATTTTTTTCAATCCATCTCATAATTTTTTCTCTCTTTTTTTTAATTAAATTCTCTCAAATGCGAATTCCAGGAAAACAGCTACCCCCTTGCCAGTATCTGGTTATGCTTTGATTAAGATGAAACCAGGAATACAGGATGCTGTTAGGGCCCCCGGTGTTTCATTTAGTGAGCAGCTCCACCTGTGGTGAAACGGTGTTTCTAATGGACAGTCCTACGCTCCTGAACAGTTGGAAAATCAGAATGTGATGCAGTTTGGGGCTTATGAGCGAGTCTGGCAAAACCAAAAGGCCACATTTCTGGAATTTCTGCTGAAGTCTCCTGGTCATTTAGAGCAACAGCTCTGTCCTGTAACAGCTGGTAAGCGGATCATGATTATGCTCTGGAAGCTTAAAACCTTATTATCTGTTAGTCAGTGGCCAACCTGTTCAGGCAGTCCAAGGCAGAAACGGTTGTCCTACAGTTGTGTCTTCCATTTTGATGCACAGAAGCCTGAATCTGAAGAGTGCGCAAGGCTGCAGGGATATGAAACAGTGAAACTTCCCCAGGGTGCACAAGCAAAACTTTCTCCCATCCCTGTTCTCTCTTTCAGTACTTACCAGAACAGAGTACTTTTAAATTACTGTATTAATCCTGGCAAATACTGGAGTTGGTCTGTTGATGTCAACATTGACTGGGAAAGTGTTTGATGCTTGCAACTTCATGAATACTAGATTTTTTGAGAATATATAATTACGAAAGTTTTTTCCAGAACAGCGCATTCACATTAGTGAGCTTAAAGTGTCAACAAGGCTGGTGGTAATTCAGTCCATCTTTTAAGAAACTGTGGACCACACACACCTGTTCTCATTTGAGGCAAAAAAACCTCACCAAAAATACTGTATTTTTGTGATGAAAGCCAGTTTAGAACAACACTGGAGAAATATTTCCAGGGAATCTCAGACAAGATGACTAATAAATGAAAACATTTCAGAGATGCTTTTGTTAAGATAATGAAAGGGAAAATGTAAATCTCCCAAATCCCTACATTTTTGCTCATAAAACTTTCTGAATGCATGCAAAGCTTCATTCAGAGCTGCATGATTAACAACTTAAAGAAGACTTAAGGTCATTGTTAAAAGTTTGTATTTGGAAAGTATTAGGAGAGGAGACTTTTGCATATTCTCGAGTCTGGGTATGGCATTCGTTCAGTAAATGTTGTTATATCTATTTTGAAAGACAGTCTGAAATTCTAATCACTAATATCCCTGGACAATACAGTTGAAAATATAGTGAAGAGGATGGTCATTGAGGAGGACAAATATACTGTGGGACATTTGTGGGAGGTCATTGTTTGAAATATTTTCTGTAAGCCTGTAACACTACAAACACGCCGTTTTTCAACTGTTGAATCCTTACGCCCATAGTTCACCAAAGCACCATAGTACAAGTTAATTAGATGTTTTTCCTTCCTGTTTACTTATGATCCCTTTTTAAGTCATTATGACTTGTAAGATCTGCTTTATTGAAAACTTACATAGCTTCTTGATAACTCTATATGATAGAAAGAAACAAGTCTGTGGCCTCAATTTAACTGCAAAAATCCAGAAGTCTTTGGAAAAGATACTGTTAGAACCTGTCAGGAATATCTATGTATTTTTTCCTGTCAGAAAATACAAACACTCAAAACTGAAAATATCTGTGGGTGTTTAATTGGAGGATTTCTCAGGATTTACTTTTTAGTTAAAAACAAAAACAGAACCTCAAAGGGAACCAATAACTGCTGGGATGCATACACAAGGATTATCAGCGTTAAGGCATCAGGTCCTTTTTCTACCTGATTCTAAGTAAACGAGTAAATTTCCCATTTTTCAGGTAAGTGTGATTATCATATTGTCTAGTTGGCTTTTTTCCTAATGAAGGAGTTTTGGAAGGACGCTTTTATTTTGATGTGGAACAAATTGTAAATCAAATCAGCTGAACTTAAGAAAACAGTTCTGTACTTCCCTCTGTAACTCCTCACTGAAAAATATCCAGTGCCTAAGTCGCCCCTGTGCACCCCACTGCCTTTTCAGTGCCTCTTGACCCAGATGTTTCCAGCTGTCCTCTTTTTCCCTTCAGCCCACACTTGAGATGCTGGGAGTGCCCCCCATGTTCCCTGTGCTGTTACTGGGGGGACTTGGGCTCATGAAACCTGGACTCTGGCTAGTGGCAACCAGCGAGGCAGCGGCTGCAAGCTCAGGGCTCGTGCACTGACTGCCCAGCGGGCTGCAGCTCGCCCCGGTGGCAGGTGCCCAACTTTCTGTCTCTTGCAGTTGATGCACTGAGAGCATTCAATTCAATTTTATGAAATTTGTGGGATACCAGAGGCGGTGAGACCTCTACCCGCTGTGAAATTTGATTGAAATTGGTCAGTGGATTTTGGCAGGTTTGTGGACTTCTATGCAAAATGGTTCTGTAATGGCCGGGATCAAGTAAGACATTTTGCTTACCTCTTTTCCTTGCCCTAGGCAGTAGATCCGTTCTGAGGCATTTCCCCGGGTGACGGCAACGTGAGAACAGTCTGGAGGACTGTTGTCTTAATCCTACCTCCTCTTTTTGCTAACAACAAAGCTGACACGGTCACAGCTGAAGAGCTGATGAAGGAGCAGGCATGGTTCTCCGCACACGCGTGTGCACCGACATTCAGCTGACACGGGGAGCCTACTGTGGTGGGAGGGGAGGTGGGAGGAAAGAGGAAATAGCGGGGGGCGGGTTTCCAACGTGTAGGCTTGTAGCATCTGAAAAACAATAGAGTTTCCTGTAATGGGTGATCCAATGGCCTTTCTCTGGAGCAGTACTAGTCATGGCAACCCCTCTGCACTGGACCGGTAGCTCTAAAAGCACTGAGAGCTGAGTGAATTTATGCAACATTTGTATACATTTGTTAAAGACATGAAGATTTAATTTTGTGTTTCAAAATTAAGTTTCTAGTATTTTAAACACAGTCAACCATATAAACACAAGGACATTATAAATTTTTAATCTGGTAAATTTAGCTCTAACCTTATTTGAGAATTTTCCCGGCAACGTATATTCTGATATTTGTTCAGTCAGACTCTGTTATTAATTGAAGCTGCATTCAGACCTGTCAAGCAATGGAAAAAGGAATCCAACTTGCAAGTTACTCAACCCACTTCTCTGCATATGACTTGTTGTGACACTGTCTCAGGGTGTCACTTACTGGCAACCACCATTCAGTATTGCCCAGAACTTCCGTAATGTGAACCTTCTGTAATGAGAAGCCCTTGCTCGTCCTTATGATGCCCCGCCATATGAAAAGAAAATGACATTAGTCTTGACACATGCATCCAATCCGAACAAAAACTGCCTTATTCCTGGATACAGGACCTGTCATTAAAAAAGGAGCTCTGAGGTGAACACACAGAAAGTAGTTTTATTTTTCCTGGTATTGTAAATTTATGTAGTGTGAACAAGGGGACAGAAATTGTCTGAATTTATTAGTTCTGATAATCCATTTCTTTTACATTATCTTACCAGTGTTTTCTGGTTTGTGCATGAGGTAATCAGGAAAAACCCTCCTGCATTTTATTCAACACTGACAGTTCCCATTGATAGAAACAAAAATTGCAGTCTACTGAAGAGCATCCACATTTCACTGCAAAGACAGTAAGTCAAATCCTTCAGGGAGGATTGTATTTTTACGAGACATTTTTCATATCTTTTATTCTCTTAGGGTCAAAGAATCATTACATCTTCAACACATAATTATCTTTATCATCCAAAAGTAATCTACATTTAACAAGAATATTTAATCACTTCATTGCTTGAAAAACCAAATGAAATACGCAGTTTTACGCCTAGTCTGACTGAAAATTTTGCTTGCAGTTATTCCCAGTTATGAGCCAAAAAACAAGCACTGTTTGAAATCCCTAGTTTCTGTTTTATTTTTATTTTCCTAATACCCTTTAAAGCATTTCCACTCTAATCAGGAAATGGAAAACAATAGAAAACAATTTAATGGTTGAAACCCCTCTAGTTACAGCCAAAAGACTGGAACTTTCTGAAGTTCATCATCTTGCATCTGAGGTAAATATACAACAAAGATGTTTAGCTTCAGATCTCTTTTCTGTACTTATGAAATATCTCAGTTATGCTTTTATTTTACTTCAGTGGAAGTTTTGCCTTCAGAAGGTTGGATTCCCCACTTGTGTGGGAAGTGGTAGCTGCATGGAGCGGCTGCTTTGGAAATGTAAAAGATCTCAGTTGTCAGCAGAAATAAAAGGTAACCCTTCATTTTGGAAAGCAGGATTTCTAGGGCTAAAGATGGCTGTGGTGAATATCAGGCTGTGTTTCCTTGTTTGTTAGAGCTTATCTAATGTTAAACCACTTGCTTTGACTGTTCCTTATGTGTTCTGTGTGACAGTGACACGAATTGTAAAATCTGGCCAGGATATGTAGGAGAGGAAAATGGGCAGGGAGGCATGCAGAAAGCTTCTGCTGATTGTGCTCCTTTGCTAACCAGGATCTGTTAAAAATAGTCCAGCCCAACAAAAAGCAAACTTGAAATTGAATTCTAAGTTATAAACAAACTATTTGTTTGTGTATGCTCATGTGCATACCAAGCAGGGATTCTTCAGCATTCTCCTTCAATTTACCATGGAACCTGCAGAAATACTTTAAAGTTTTTACCTGAACAATACTGGGTATTGGTATGTAGCAGAAGTTGACAAGTAACTTAGTTAATACTTACATTGTAATAGCATAGAAGACTCCCACGTAGCAGTTACTGACAGACATTAAAACGGTATTCCTGTCCCCAGTATTTTACAGACTAAGTACCAGGTTGTGGGATCAGCTCATACCACCTGAATTAGAACTTCAGCACAGAAATCTTTGTGCTCTTAAAAAAGCATGCCCATGCAAGGTCCATGGCTCTGCATGTGATAAAAACCAGATCCATCCTCTACATGTCATAGCTGGATATCAGGGTGTGACAGAAGAGATGTCCTACAGGACCAACAGCATGGCAAGCAGACATGGAGGTAACCCTTTGACCATTTGCTTCAAACCTGGCACTGTAATAGCTACTGTGACCATGGTAGCTACAATTATACTGCCTTTATTTTGAATCTTTGCTGCAATATACTTCAGCCTGTATTGTGGTAATGCAAGTCACAGCTTCTTAGCATTAAAATTGTTTACGGATTCTTTTCTAACCTAACCTGCTTTTATTTTTTATTGATTGTGAATGAAACATTTTGATTTGATAGAAAGCATGGTAATGCATTGGTAAGGCTATGCCAAATAAAATATTTTACATGGAGTTAAACCCCAGGTTTAAAGCTTTTGTCACTTCGGTTGTGATAAAAAATAATTTTGTACGTTTTCCTTGATTTTTCTATCACAATGAAGAACTTAGATCTTGAATTTGCTAGCTGGACCCTTTACTCAGACTGTGTCAAGGACTTTATTTGCCACTTTGATTGAAAGCTCTTTCCTTTCTGCCTTAGGGCTTCTATGCATAATTTTGACAACTTGCTCTTTATCGAAGAAATTGTGTCAATCTTTAAAACTGCTGCTTTCCTTATTTACTTGGCAAGGTTTGAATATCAAGCTCCAAGAGGAAAGGAAAAGCCACATGAAAGAAAAATTTCAAGGTAATTTAAAACCAAAGGGAGGAGGTATATATTTTTCAGGTCTTTAGAAGCTTTGCTCTGCACTCCTGTTTTGCCTTTCAGTTACAATTCTCTGAGTTTCCTTTGGGCTGTGCTGATGCAATATTCTCAGTGCTCTACTTCGTGTTCCACTTGTTTCCACCACAGCAAGGGAATCATTATTATGCTTCATATGCACGTTGCCTCTCCTTATTATTATGCTTCATATGCATGTACCCATCAGATAGGCTATTTATTTAGTGGGGCTTCTCACTGGTCTCCTTGCTCAGGACTCCTTGACTCCCTCATTACGAAGTTTCCAGTGAAGCTAAAAGTAATATTTTTGATCCTAAAAAATCTCACTTGGTCTGGAACCCCATGCACAATTGTACTGCCAGTGGTGTGATTAATGGGCAGCTGGCTGGATATTCTGTGGTCATAACTGAGGAAAAGAAGTGTTTAAGGGTTCTTAACTTGAGATCGTTGAGAAAGCGTTGATTTATGCACTGAGCTTTCATGGATATTATTGGAGCATTTCCTTCTGAAACAAGGATGTGTTCCTGAATCAGGGTGGCTCTTGTTCTGAAATAGCTTCAAGATCTGGTTACCTGCAGGGTAGTGTAGATAATATGTCATTTATCTGTAAAAAAGATAGCTTGGCTACTGCAAGTATTCTCAGTCACAAATGCACTGTGGTTTATGTGAGTTAATTTACTGTATTTTTCAGAGCACAAGCATTGCAGAGGAAATTAGCTTCTATGGAGGTCTAATCTGCCATTGACTAACTGCTTCTGATGCCCAAACTTGTGGTTTAGGTACGCTTCTTATAAGTTCTTGACCTTCAAACTGTGCTTCGAAAACAACTTAATGGGGAGGCATTTGTGGGAGGCTGAAGTGGGTGTTAAGAAGTGTTCTTTAAGGAAACAGTTGGGGTTTTTTATTATTACATCTTTTCTGTAGTGTGCCTGTCTTATGAAAGATCTGAAATAACATTGCATGGTTATTGGTTTTGGTTTTGTAGTTATGAATTGATTTCAACAGATGTCACATCACTCTTGGCCTGGAATTTTAAAAAGTTAGATCAAAACATGAATAAAGCTGAAATAGATTTAAAGGAGGACGAACAGTTATATGGTGGTAACAACTTTTCTTCATTTATTGGAGTAACTCTAAAGAGTTTATGATGACTTTGATATACATCCAGAACTAGTAACGTCAAAGAGTGTTCTGTGTATGAATCATATGTGCGATGATACAGTCCTTGTTGTGAAAATGTATTAACAAAAAGAATGAAGTGCAGAAGGCAGCTACGGAAGTGGTACAACTGTTTTGCCCTTTGCCAGATAATGATGTATGGAAACTTAAGAGAAAGAGACTGACTCGAAGACAAATACTTTGTCGAAGACAAATAGAGGCTAGTAAAACTTTTTAAAGTCCATTTTTAAACTTGTCCCTTTCCCTTAGGCATGTGCCTGTCAAATCCTAAACCTATTGAGGAATATATTATATAACACCAAATACCTGTTCCCTAAGACAGAAGACTAAATATTTTTTTGTTGAAGGAGAAGGGATGGGAAAAAGAAAGAAGGCACCAGTGTTACTAGACACAGTCTTATAAAATCTTACTCTACCTTTAATGTAGTATCGAATTAGGCTCCATATCTTGACGTTGATACCATGATACAAAACATCCTTGCATCATCAGAAGGATATCAGAGAGCTGTAGAACTAAGACAGAAGACTAAATATTTTTTTGTTGAAGGAGAAGGGATGGGAAAAAGAAAGAAGGCACCAGTGTTACTAGACACAGTCTTATAAAATCTTACTCTACCTTTAATGTAGTATCGAATTAGGCTCCATATCTTGACGTTGATACCATGATACAAAACATCCTTGCATCATCAGAAGGATATCAGAGAGCTGTAGAATTGTCTGTAACCTGAGTCTGCTCATGCAGATATGTTCAGACGGTTCCTTACTTCTGTGTGTCTATATGTGCATGTGCACGTGTGCTCATGTACGTTTCTCAGTTTTTCATGCTGATGTCAGCTCAAATCAAATTTTAAGAGCTAATACTTGCTTTCCTGGAAAAAAGGCTTTTTTTTTTTTTTTTCCAGTTCAACTTAAAAGCTCAAATCAATATTGGATGAAATTCTGAAACAGTTTTACGTTTTCTTATTTTATTTTGTTCTTCTCACAGTCGTTATTTGATATCCCCCTGCATTTCCAGACTGCATGCACTGAATCTTCTCAATATTATATATCACTGTTGATTTATTAGAAGGAATTCAAGGTTAGTCACTAACAAACACTAACCATGCTTTCTTTCTGATACTGAATGTAGTTTTCTGCAGTGGGAGGAAAATCCCGAGTGAATTGTGTGCTCTTTGAATGCCTCCCATAGAGGGGCAAGAGGGAGAGAGAAATTCTTTGCACAAAAGAAGCAAATCTGCTCTGACAGCTGTCAGTGTAGCAGTGCAGGCCACACCACTTCCAAGCTGCGATGCTCTCTCCCATCAGCATCACTACCGGTGCTGCTGGGCTTTCTCTGGTCACTCCACAGGGAGAGGATAAGTACCTGATTTCTCAAATATTTTCTTTCACACTTCCTCCTGGCTCAGGTGAAGACATGGTGCAGAGCTGTTATCTGCAGTCCTCTCTCACTGACATAGGCAGGTGAATTTGTAAGGTTAGTCTGTTAGCTAGTGATAAAGACTGTTTCTGGGAAGGCAAATAAGTGACAGGTCCAGGACATAAACACTAAAAATGAAAACATTTTTAACCAACTAGATGTCAATAATAATCTATACTCAGCTACCTAATCAAAAACATTATTTTTATTGTGAGATGGTTGTGATTTTCATTCTTCCCTTTTCTCTCTTTTGGAAGGAGAAGAAAAAAAAATTACTGGCAATTAATTCTTTCAGTGATTCTCCTAGTCTACATAGCTGTGTAAGTAAAGCACCTACAGTGCAAGCTGCCAAAATTGTGCAGTGAGCCATGTCTACTGGCTCTTTAAGTCCTTGTAGTAAAGTTATCAAGGGAGAAGTGAAAAACAGCCTAACATCTTCTGAATTGCAAACACTGCAATGAGTTCACTTCCCAGTACGTCACTTGCATGCTCTCCATCCACAACCTTCTACTTGCTTATGAAATATAAGAGAGTCACAGAGCATCTGTCTCTTTCATCAACTAACTCAGCTCTCTTAACATTGCTGGTAACATAGAAACAGGTAAAATATGAAAAAAAAAAAAGAAGAACTGTGATTGAATCTTAGCTAGCTGTGTGGCTGAGCATATTCCTGACTTTTGTCAGGCCTGGGTATTTTACAGTATCATTTTTCAGTATTTTCAATTCTATTGTGAATAGACTAGGCATCCCAGGAAACTGGAGATAGATACGGAGGGGCAAAAATAAGGGAGGGAAAGGCTCTGATTCAGAGTTTATTATTACTAAAATATAGAAATGTAGAAGTAAGGTAAGTTTAACTGACATGATACTTAGACTATGGAGGTTGAAAATGACACTCGTTTCCTTCAATGGCAATAGCTAAGGAAATCCAAGGTGGTCTGAATTACCTTCTGTGAGATATGCTAGTAAGTAGAATAAATATTTAAAAAACACACAGCACTTCATGCAGTAGAAGCAAATATGCATAATGTGAACATCCTGAAATTGTCAGTTCCTAGTGCCATTTCACTGTAATGAAAGGCTGCGTAGCATGTCTCTTCTGGCTCGTTCTTGAGACCCTCGTGCTATCAGAGATTCAGGTTTGTGAGTCTCCATGTATTAGTCTGCACTGTATCCACCCTTGGGTCAGGGAGCAGTATATCCTGGTTTTGCATCTAGGCTTGAGTATTCCTGCACCCTGTTCCTCCTCCCATCCTTTCAGTTCTAGTGGTAGCACTGGGAACACCTACTGTCTCTATACCCACTAAATCAGTATGTGTCTGTACATCCAAGAGGTTGACAGGAAAATGTAACTTCACTTGACAGAGCCTGCCTGTGTTCCAGTGCTCAGAGATGTTACTTGGAATATGGATCGCAGTTATATTGGCTTGAGATTAATAATGACTCTGAAATCAATCATCACATGTAATGTATTATAAATAAAAATATTTTTTCTAGTATCACATGATAATGATCCATGTTTTCTAGATCATTAACATAGGAAAAAATGTTTCCTAGGGATAAAGAGAGTGATTTCCTGTATAAAAAACAAATGTCTAAGGCAAAGCTTTTTCTTAGCTTTGCCCACAGCCCTGTTTGTTTCAGTATAAAATTGCCATGTGTTTCAGTTTGCCTGTATGTGGTTTAAATGTATTTTGAATCAGGGTTAATACATCACATTCAGTTCAGAGTTTTGCTGTTCATAACAGCAAAGTGACCTGTCTTTGTGCAGGGATATTACCTGCTTGCTTTAACACACCCAGGAGTCTTTTAGGGCTTACAAAACATTTTGTGTTTCTGATTTTATTCTTTCAAGAAAGCTAGCACTTCTCTGCACTTTGCATGCTTAGAATGTGTAAAATGGATATTTAAATTTGACATGTAATGCAAATAACATTTATTGTTAGTAGATGTCATGACAGCGTGGTACTGAGTACAATGGGAATTAGAAAAGGTAGCTTGGTGCTTCTTTTTTTTGCCATGGGTTTCAGAAGATGTAGGGAAGTTTGGTTTTGGGTTGGTTTTTTTTTCCTACTTCATACATTATCCATGTGCCTGAGCACTGTCTTTGAATCTAGGGTTTGTTTTAACACCACCAAGATAAATGCAAGTGTTCATGTTAAGTTGTCTAGGCTTTGTGCTTAAGCTTTTTACCTGTAAAAAGGAGATGTTTAATACCGGCTCGCCTTGTGAGCATTGTGAGGACAAATTCTCTAGCCTTTGTGAGGTTAAAGTACATGGACAACTTCAGTTTTTAGTTGTAAAGCAATTTTCAGATTATGCATATTGAAAACCTATTTGTTTTAAAATGTTTTTAATGGAAAAAAAAAATAATGGTTAAGAGCACAGTGATAATCTTTATCTATATCACCCTTTTATTCAAATCCAAAGGATTCTGCAGTTACAAAGTGTAACATGATTATTCATCTTCGTTGGATCACACGCTGTGATCAAAACAGACTTGGGACAATGCATACAAGATGAGATTGCAGGGTGTATGACTCAACAACAGAGATGGGCTAGATCTGAATAGACTGTTCAGCTGTAATCAGTAACAACTCACTGTCATTTATTAAACATAGTTACCTATGCTACATCTTGTTCTTTTTTTGTGAATACAAAGGTACTGCTGATGGTTTTAGCTTTAGCAAATAGGTAATGCAAAACTCCCCACTGGATAATACATTAAGTGTATTTAATGTCCGTTTCCAGCTGTATATTTTGATTACTACTGACTTTGAATCAAAAGCCTCTCCTGGTTAGTGGCTGAGGTAAGTTCATCATGGAAAGTGGATTGTGACCCGCACTACAGCCACAAGGAAACCCTCCCTTTGCCCCATCACATGTACAATTTTTACGAATGTATCCAGGGAGAAAAATTTCCTCCTGCTGCCCAGTCTGACAACTTTTAAAAACTTGAACATGTGAAGACAGAACACAAATCTCATCTCTGAAAACTGTATGCCAAGAGAAACAGCAGTACACCCTGTCTCCTGTTTCTAACTCTAGTTTACTACAATTATTTCAAAAGATCAAATTCAGCCAGAAACTAAAATATAGGTCTGTTTTCTGAGGAAAAGAAAACATGATCCAGTTTTCTTTCAAAGCATAGGATAGCATAAGATTCAAATCACAATTGCATTTTCTTACATGTTGTTTAAAGCTAGTGTTTTCACTGTTTAGGTTCCTTTCCATGGTGGCAGAATGTTATTGTTCATTAATCCAAATTCTAGTTATGGCTGTAGTGCAATTAATCAGTAGCCGGTGATAAAAGTAATTGCATTTTTCTGACTTTCCTAATTTGTTAGAGCAGTTTTGGCAGTTGTTATTGTTAGCTGAGCAAGAACTGTGTTCTCAAAAATTATTCACTGGGATATTTTCATGTCACAAAGATGAGGTTCTGGGTCATCTAAAGGGCATACTAAAATGAGGTGAGGGAAGCATACAAAAGTTACTGCTGAAAAATAAACTTACTGAACCAGTGTTAATGCTATGTTCAGAAGTAAGGGTTTTTTAAAGTCTATCTATCTTCAAACATTACTTTTCCATGGATCAATGCCTCACTGTTTTCATCATATAGCACATCATTTTCTGGTTATTATTTAGTAAAGAGAATTATTTCACAGAAGGATTATAGACAAAGACATAATTATACTGAAGTTAATTTTATAAGATTCAAATACCACTGTATTTTCTGAATTGCTAAACTTTATTGCACAATATTTATACTGAAATTATATAAAACTAATTTTATTAATCTACTAAAGTGTGGAAATCATCTTTCTTATTTGTGTAAAAAATTCTATTAATCATCAGTAAAACTTTGCTGTGAATTTGGTGATACATAATAGGTGTACATATCAAAACATGGAAAGAGACCCTCCAGAGAAAGAATCTATGAACTTTCCAAAGATTTCATAATGCTAACAAAACAGGCATTTTTTCCTTGGATCCTCACTTGAAATAAGTAGAATATTTCAGAGCTAGGATTGCTTGATAACTTTTAGAGCTCGACTTTAAAGAGTACAAGACTCTAGAAAACCTTTCCTTTCAAGAATATGGTGCCAGAAGGGCTTAAAAATTCCTGCAAAACAAATGTTTGTTTACGAAAGGAGCAGACTCTTAGGAGAACAAGAGATAAATTTGCAATTCTTTCACTTTGCATTCTATTTTAATAACTATAATTTGTTGCTAACTGCCTTTGTGTGGCAACACCCTCATTCTGTGGTGCAGGAAGAAAATCATTCCCTGCAATTGAACGGCATCTTAAAACACTGTGCAAGCTTCCATCTTCTAATATAACTCTATGCAAAAGATCATGCATCAAGCAGTTCCATCAGATTTTAATCTTTGTCCATAGCTTATGACTTCTGAAGAAACTGTAATAATTCATGCCAACTTTGCCATGCCATTCAGTGGGGTCCAGGACGTCTGATAAATTCCCTTTCTGCATCTGGCATGGATATATTCTGAATAGATACTAAAGTAAGATTAGTAATGTAATTTTTGCAATCTAGATACGCTGGTTACTGTACTTCCTTTTTCTGTAGAAAAGTTCTTTGGAAGTGCATGAATACAGTTTAATATTGGTGAAGTAAGGCAACTTTTTTTACTACGTCTGTAGTATCAAAGAGAAATTCTTTATTTGGAGCACTGAAATACTGATGTTCGTGTTGGGGAAGTAGATATTTTCTTCAGCAAAGTTTGATTTCAATCTCAAAATCCTGAAGCAGTATCTAGGATCCAAACTCAACCTCTTGTTGAGGAAGCAAATACCAACTTCCAAAGCAACGCAGTTTGTACATACAAACTTGCAAGGAAAATGGTGAAAGCGGTATTACAAAGATTGAAAAGTACTTGTGCAAGCATGGAATCTGGAGGACTGTAGCTTTGAGCACTGATGTGAATACTTTTATTCCAAAATATGCAGTGTAAGTTTCTGCTGCAGTTTGTGGATCAGCGTAGCTTGCAGTTGTATAGTAGCTTTCTGTAAAACCACACCAAAAGAAACAGATTCTAGAATGTGAATGTTTTGAAGTAATTCTCCTTAGTTTAAGACGAATACAAATTTTGCAGGCTTTAGTTCCTAGGTCTTAATTGTGATATGAATACTTGACAAAAATAAGACGCTTGTCATAGTACCCTTTCTTGTTTCAGATCCTAAAGTTTTCTCGACAAAGGATATTAAATCTATCAACATTTTGTGTTGTCATGTGTGCAAGCCCTTTATGCATTTATTGCATTGAAAAAGGCATGGAAAATAGAGAGGTATCTGAAGATACCTCATATGAGGATGATTCTACATGTTCTGATGTAATTGCCATAGGTTTGTCTTTGACAGGACTTTTTTACTAATACTTTGTGTTGTTTTGTTGTTGCACCATGTGACTATCACAGTAAGATTTACTCAAAGCAGTTTTTTTCTCCCCTTGATTTACACTTATAAGTGAGTTTACAGGTTTTGTAACTTGACTTTCATGAAGGCAATAACATCTGTAGTGTTGTGCTATATTTTTTACCACTGTTGGCAGTGTCTAAGAATTTTGGAAACAAACTTTTGTGTATGCATTTGTTTCTAACTTATACTTCTTGTACACAGATTCCCTTTCGGTTTGGAATACTATTCTAAAGCCTCAGGGCATCCTTGTCTCTGCCATACTCTTTGCCTTTAAATTCTTTAAAAAAATTTTACTGAACAAGCTACAATTAGTCCAAATGGATGAAATACAAACAATAGCTCCTAACAAAGATCTAGGATATATAATAACTGGACAATATATTCTAGCCAGTAATGATAAGGCTATATAACTCAGTAAGTATAGTAACAGGACAATGCTTGTTATGAAGAAAGTTCGAGAATGCAGTTCTTGATACTAGTGTCCCTTTATGGCCTAATGCAAGGCAAAAATCAAACACACATTTACATTCTCATGTGAATGTTCATATTCTTTTGCATAACAAATATCTGGTGTCCTAAAGGTACTCTCAAAAATAGCTGCCAGAGTGCCATACAATATAAAACCTCAAGTTTACTCAAACTAGCAAAGCAAATAATCACAATAAGAAAGAATACTCGTAGGGAACAGACAAAATGAGACAAATTTCAAAACAACCTATATGAAAGGTTCATACTAAGAGTACGCTAAAAGTACTGGAAAAAATTACTTGCATTCCCTGGATCTTGTAGAACTGATCAAGATAGCTCTGAAGGATCCTAAAAAGGAATGAGATTTTTTTCTCTGGTGTAATGGGTGAGATCGAAACAAAGGAGGGAGGACAGGCTCGCAAGCCTAGAAGCGTTCCTTCTTGGCAGGAGTCAGGGTGTCTGGGAGCCAGCAGTCAGGCAGAGGGCTTTTGCCTTAAAGGCTCTGGTGATCAGTCTGTCTTGGGAATTCAGAGGATAGCATTTCCTCTGTTCTCCTAGATAAGATGCTTGTCTGTAAGGATTTCTATCTCCTCTATATTTCCTATGTGGGAGATGTGATCTGAATGTCTGTACAAGAAATAAATACAGTAGATATCCACATGCACTGAATTCACAAGATGAACTGGAACAAGTTTTTAAAGAAATTCTAGACAGTCCATGGACCTTTTTTTGTAGCTAGTTTGTTAACAAAGGTTTTTAGCACTTGGTGCAACTGTTTTGATTTTGTTTGTATTTGCTGTTTGGAATCAATATCTGGCTTATGACATGCTGGGCATATACACAACAACCAGTTAACTATATTTTTTTCTTACACAGATGTAACATATTTCAATCCTCATTTTCAGTTTTTACTGGCTCATTTTTGGAGGACGATTTAGTCCTGTGCTGAGTAAGTCATCTGAACACACCTAGGTGTGGTCATGATGGATAAATGAGTTTGCTTTCATCTGTTAATCAAGTCTTTCTCAATCCGTCTTTGGTAGGAAAATCACAGGAAGAACTCAGAGTAGCAAACTATGGCAACTATCATTTAGTAACAAAACCAGAAAGCAAAATTCAGTGGTTAAAGCCAGTGGTGTACAATATCAAAAACTTCTAGAAATTCACAGTAAAACCTCAGTGAAGAACTTGGCTCTTCAGTCTGCTGAAAAATAGGTTTATACTTTGCCTGAATGTCTTTCAGAAGAAACTTAAAAATTTTTCTTTATTTATTGGGACATTAATGGTCCTAAGGGACTGACTCAAGTATCTCTTTTCTCTTAGATGCTCGAAGTTCATACAGATTGCACATAAGGAGATGCATTCCCTTGGTGTGTAGATTTACAATAAGGGAAATACATAAATGATACATTGCATGGCTAGTGTTTTTGAAGCATTTTCTTTGTTTGTTTTTAGAAAATACCTATTATTTTTAATGTCTTTGATATTTCAGCACCCTTTTAGGTATGATATTTCAGCACTCTGTTCTTTAGAACAACCGAAGTTAGACTGTTGGCATCTATGCTGTAAGATCCCATGTAACATAGATGAACAATTTCCAGCTATTGCTTAGGTAATTTTTTTTTTTTACTTGCCAAATGCTCCTACTTTCATTTTAGTTAGTTTTTGGCAGACAGATTTGATCAGCTATCAACCTACCATCATCACTTTTGGCAGTAATCAAAGGCTTGCCAGTGCTTTAATACCAATGATTCCTGTATTTTAGAATTTACTGGATGGCAGCTGTCCTAAAGGATGTTCCAGAAACCTGCAAGTGAATTATTTTGATTTACTGTCTTGGCCCAGCGCAGATGATGCTTACTATGTGGGAACTGGCAGATGCATATGAGAAGGTGTAACTGAGCTTGCCAGAGAGCTGAGAGCTCTCCACTGGGTAGGGATACAATATGTCCATTTTTGCCACCCAGACTAGAAGCCAGGCAGATAGCTAATATCCTTAGTAACAGTGTTATGTATAAAACCCACACAAGTGGGTTTCATTCAGGTAAACCTACTGCTGACCCCAACAACAGTAGTGAATTTTTAGTATCAGTTTTCATCCTGGGTTAAATGGAATCATCAGAGACTTGCAGTAGGATGGATTTACTAGAATATTTTTAGTTGTTTTTAATTTAGGATAGGGAAAGCTTTCCAGCTCAAAGAGGAGATAAACATCTCTCTGTTTACGCCAAGAAATGCCAAGAAAAAAAAAGACTCTTTCCAGAATCTGATGTTATCAAGTTAGTTTCCAGATCATTCGGCACTCTTGGGCTAAAAGTTTTCTCATATTATGTGCAATTCAACCTTTGCAATCCCTTCTGGCAAAGTGCTTACAAGTAGTTAACATTAAGTACATGCTCTCCAGCATATATAACAACTTCCAAAGCTGGTGAGCCAGTGGGAACAACCCAGGGGCCCCTTCCTTGTGTGCAAATGGCTAGTAGTACTGTGAACTGCATCACTATGAAAAATTATTTTGGCTGCGATGAGCCAATTCATAACCATCTTGTTAGACACCATTTTTGCTCCTACTTCTGTGATGGCTAAGGCAGTTCTGTAAGGCTTTGATCCTGGGTAGAACTCAAGAAATCCTACACAGTTTGTACTGGGTGCTTAGATATCAGTCTATAGCTTGGGCAGAGGTGAGGGAAGGGTATTAACAGTAGTATTACCTACTACCAAATTCCAGTGCTTAGATCTGCGCTATTATTTGGGCCAAATCTATCTGGAAATACGTTCAACTTTGGCAGATGGAAGCTGAAGCATTCTCAACTCTGGCACAGATACTTATTGTGGGAATTTCATCCAGGATCAAACCTTGTTCAAAAACAGTGTGGGGAAAATTGAAGAATTGTAGGCAATCAATAGGTCAAAAAGCTCCTATGATTTTGGGAATGGTGAGAAATTTTTTTACTTATTACTAGGAGATGCAAAATTTATAACAAAATACACATTTGGTTTTGCATTTTAGCAGCCATGGGTGCTAGCACTGTAATTTAATATTGCAGTCACTTAAGCTTAAGTCTGAAGTTGATAACCAGAAATAAACACTATTGAGTTATATGCAGACTCCTATAAAGCAAGCCATTTATGCAAATATACATTCTATTATTTCTTTAAGAGCTACCACAGTAGACAAGCTATACCTCCCAACAGCCTCTACTTCTCAAATTTTTCATACAGCTGAAGTAAAAAGCTTTTCCCTACTTCGCAAAAGAATACAAAACTCAAATCCCTGAAATGTTCCAAGAGAAGCGAAATGCAGAAAGAGCACAGTTATTTGGTATCAATTTGTTATGTTGCTACTTTAAATTAAGTAAGATTAATGGAATCAGGGAATGACTTACACTAAATCATTATATTACCCAAGCATTATTACATTTGCTGCTAAATTCAGGGAGAGAGAGAGAGAGAAACTAAGAAAGGAACAGAGACAGAGAGAGAGAAATGCTGCAAAACTGCAGCATAGAATTTATAAGCAAATGTGTGTGTGCATCCGTGTATATATATATAGTATATATACAAAAAAAATTTCCACGATTCTTTTGAGATCAGATAGAATAACTGCCTCAGGAAAGTTGAATTGGGTCTTGCGTGTAACTTTTTTTTTAATGTTCACACTAATAGAAAGCAGTTAAAAAAGTGATCACTGAGCTAGTTGTAAAGAGCTCTACTGTCAAAATAGTTTGAAGATATCTCACTTGATTTAAGGATTAAATGCAAGAGGTGATCTACATTTTAGCCCATAGTGGTTCATGAGACATGAAATAAAGTACAAGAGCCAAAAGTTTGTCTTTAGAGAATTTAACAGGTGTGTCAACTGGTGAAGGTCTGAAGAGATTGGAGGAAGGAAATAATCTATATCTCTGGGTCATAAAGTCATAGTAGTGCTCTTCTTCCTCTTGGGTGTATA
This sequence comes from Fulmarus glacialis, assembly GCF_000690835.1. NCBI lineage: Eukaryota > Metazoa > Chordata > Aves > Procellariiformes > Procellariidae > Fulmarus > Fulmarus glacialis. The sequence continues at coordinate 26,663 of NW_009220349.1, read as the reverse complement.
AGAGTAGTTTGGCACCTAATACGACTACTGTTACTGTTCTGGCCCACAAATTTTCTGTCAACAGGCATTAAGAGAACCCATGGAAAAGTTCATAAACAGCCTCTATTCCACCAGCTGCAATGTGAATTGGGTTACAGAATTTTTCTTCTCATAAAGATGAATGACGGTGACTATAAAAACCTAGCAACTTTATGTCAGTAAGACCACTGCATTTAACAGATATGGCATTTGCCTTCCTTCGCCCTGGATAACACCTTTTGACAACTGGGTTTTCCAGTTGCATATGTCATGTATTAATATTGGGGATGGGGTAGTTAAAGATAGTTTCTGTTTCCCAAGATGGTCTGTACCATCAGATCACAGAAACCCCACTGTTGGCATTGATCATAATTCTGTTTTTTGGCAAAAAAAGCTCTGAAAAAATGTCAACAATGATGCATATCTTGAATAAGTTGGCTATATGAGTATATGCACCTATGCCCTATTTCTCTCAAGAATGCTTTGTGAGAAAAAGATTTTCTGTCATCTGTGGTTACTCACTAAAATTGTCAGAAGGTTGTGTAAAGTTGGTTACAGATTACTCCAAAGTAAATGATACAAAGGTTGCAGAATCCAATCAGTAAATGTAAAAACCTAAGGATCTGTTTGAAATGAGCTAAACAAAGTTAATTACCAACCTCATTAATTCAGGTGATTTTAGGAGGATCGTCTCCATGGCAATGCAGTTTGTGAATAATTAGTATGATAAATAGATTTGATGGAAATACAACATTTTGACTACTTTGTATTGCCTACTGTGGCAGTGGCTGATGCCACTTTGTGGCTTCAAATTGATTTGTGGACTAATGGTGAAGCGATTAATAATTCTGTGTTAGGTACCTGTCACTTTTATTTGATTCAAGACCATTAAATAAAACAGATAAGCAGCAGTTTTGAGGGAAAAGAAGGTAGTACAAAGTTGTTTTGCCTTGACATATATTGAGTTTTCAAAGCACTGGCAACATCTTGACAGGGGGAACAGAGATGCATATTGATGAGTGGTGGGGTTGTGGTTGATATGAAATACTGGCTGAATAATCGGCATGTAGTTGATGAATCTTATGTGTTGATTTAGGATTTTCTAGTTATCTTGATAGACTGTTTATTCCTTTGGTTACTGTCTGAAGTCATACTTCCAGCCATGTTAAAAACATAGCATGCTAAGCTTGTATGCTTATGGTTTGGGGATAAAGCTTGCTGTACTTTAACAAGAAATCCAGTTTTGATGGTCTGTCTGTGGAGACTGATGGAGTGTCTGTCTGTCATTCTGGGACCTTCTGTCTTCCATCTGAATTACAGCCCATTGTTCATCCTCTCTGCGAGATTCGTTCCCAAGGGAAAACCCTGGCACACCCACACGATCTGGTGCAAAAGAAGCAGGAAAGAATGGGGACAGAAAAGTAGACCTAAGAGTCTTGTCCCATCACTCACTTATGTTAGCAAAAAAGAAAAAAAAAAGAAGTCTCAAATGTGATTCTGCGGCCAAAACGATATTTATCCTCCTCCATACCATCTGCAACATCTCAGATTCAGGCTGTTTTGAGTTACAGAAATCTGAATTAACTATCTCAGCTAGTACTTGTTTTAAGTCCTTTAAATTGTGATAAAATTTCTCACTTTTGCAGATAAAAATGATAAAAAGAAGCACAAAAAGTTGGCTTTCAAGATGTCAGAGAAAGGGAGCAAATACTCTGCTAGAAATTCAGTTGGTTGAAGTAGAAGTAGTAAATTCACTGGAGTAGTGAATGTTTTTGTAAGAATTTTGTCTTGCAGCCCATGTATTTGACTCATTCAATTCTAGCTAGTAAAAGTAGACAAGAGGATACTAAGTCCTTTGCCCAGATGTGGGATAATATTTATGTAATGTAGAGTAATCTGTTGTGGGAACTGTCAGCAGTAGGTATCTGTATGAATGCATTTTCCTGTTAAAAAAAAAAACAACCAGTCCTAAGGTGGCTTACCTTACTTCCACTGAGGGCTAGATCTCCTTGCATTTACCATGAAGTAAGACCATTGTGTTGCAGTCTGGTCTGCTCCTTAATGATGCACATTTTAAGGCATTTAACATAATCTAATTTTTTTTTTTTTTTAAATTAGCAATGGATGTTTAAGCTGGCTGGCCTGAGTGTGGCTTCTGTTTGGGTGTTGCAGTACTGCCTGGGGCTGCCAGGCCCTCCACATCACACTGCCAAAGCCCCCGTAAACACAGATGTGGAGCTGAATGCCTGTCATTATATATATATGTGTATACACACATATACACACAAAAAGTGAGATGTACTTCAAATTTGGTAAAGCCATGGGTCATACTGTGGAATTTTTCCTTGAAAAATTTTTTTTTTGCCAAAAAACCCCATAAAAATAAGTCTTTTTTTCTAAGGTTTTAACTTGCCCAGTTCCAGTCTCAGTGATTACCTTGTGCTGGTGAATTATTTCATAGTATTATCAAAGGACCAGCATGCAGCCCAAGAACCTTGTACAGGTGTCCTCCTGTACTATTGAAAGTGCATAAAGTCATGACTAGTCAGGTAATAGAATACACATTTAGTTTGGGGCCATATGTTGCAGAGATTTGAACATAACAAGGAGATTGTGTTTTAAACAAAACGTGGATGCCCATGACAGTACCTAACATGAGCCAAGTAGTGCATTAATGAACAGAAGTGATTTTTATAATGGCAGTGGTACCGATCACTGATGATCACTTGAAATTAATGGTTGTTTTCCCACTATTGAGTGTTAAAAAGTGCTTTTATAGCTTTACCTAGGCAATGGTAGTCTTTAAAATTTCTAATAGGTCCTGTTAAAGATGTATTGAGAAGCAGAGAAACTTTCTATCGAAGCAGCAGTAACTATTAGGCCTAGACTGTAGTCCAGGAAGGAAAAAAAAACCCTATGAAATTTTTCCCTAAGAAACGAGTTAGAAAACCCATTATTTAAAAAGAAGGACCAAGGAAAAGATACTAGTTTGATATAGGGCCCTCTATAATCCTCTGTAAATTGGACTTCGATGTATAATGGTCTGCAGTAAATAAAGGGAAATCAAGCGTGTGTAATACCATTTCTTTTACCTAAAGTAACATCTTAATAATTTAAGTGCCCTCTGTGATACTCGGAGTGTTTGCATGAAAAGGTAACTAGCAAATATGTGGATAGAGGCAAAATTTGAATGTCATAGGCCATAGTATACACCAGAAAGGTACCAAAGACTAAACAGAAGTCTGATGTGTTCCAAATTTCTTTATAAACATGGTAAATCATCTCTAGTTTCCCTGCTTGATGAAACGATATGCTACTAGCCTAATTAATCATTCTAATATCAGAGAATAACTTTATTCACATCTGGTTCAGCTGCCAAAAATGTAACTGGTAAATGCTGCAGATCTTTCCACAACTGAAAAAAAATATTCTGCCTGTTAAAAGGAGGATCTGATTCATTTCAGTCTCTGCAAAAGATTTACACTTTTTGAATATGGGAAACATTACAACCTCATTCTGTGTCTAGAAATCTTTAAACAACAGCTAAGATATGATATTAAGCAGCTTAACTAAAAACATGTTAATTACCAAATATGTAAAAATATGAAGTGATTTTTTATGGAAGAGAAGACTAGTTGTAGCTTCAGCTGAACACCTATAGGGTACTCGGTGAAAGTCATAGCTGGAGATCTTGATCACATTTCTGTTGGTCTTTAATCCTTTCCTCTTGCCACCACGTATGATATGCTGCTATATACAGATTAGCTCCAACAAATTTGTGTTAAGGCTCCGAATTCACGTTTGTGTGTACACATGGGTGTACGTGTGGTTTAGGTACCAAATGGACTGCACTGTTACAATGACAGTCATTGCGCTGTGGAACTGAGACACAGCTTGGAAGACAGACACAAAGATGCTGCAACTCTTTACAAAACATATTTTCATCTTTCATAGTAAATACATGTAATAATAAATATGTATTGCACAGATACAGCAAGCATGGCACTTTTTCAGTAGTATATGCTACAGTCAGTGCTTAAAACACTCAGTTGCCGAATCAACTGAATCAGAACATGTCACTAAACATGTCACAGGCAAGGTACTCTTGCCAGTAGAAGATCCTGAAAGTCAGTTCTCTCTCTCTCTTTCTGTTGTACTAAAGATTTTCGCACTCCAGGGTTTGGGCGTTAATCACTGATTAATTGTTTTCTTCAGGAGGCTTGATGCTTCACTTGTTCATACCACTCAAGTGTAAGTTTGATGTTTTCTTGGGGGAGCTATGCATTAATTGCCGAAATAAGCATTATTTCAGAGGTTCACGATCAAAAATCAGTGTTTGTGGGTAAGCTGCCTTTGACATCGCTGTACAGTATTAGGAAATGTGGCATCGTCTGAAAATACTGATTTGGAGCAGTGAAGCACTGGCTTCTTCCCAAGTATTTTTACCCTTCTTACTAGACTATATTTCTATTTCACACTCCCAGTTGCTGTTTGCTCTGTCTAGTTATTTTCCACTTAATACAGGCATAGTCAGCACAGGCCTTGTGACTACAGGTTTTCGCAGCCACAGGCTTTGACATCCGTAGCCTTGGTCACTGGCACACAGTTTTGCTCTGCAGGAGCTCTCACGGGTTTACATAAACGCTGTATTATATGTGGAGCTCCTTGATAAACCAGAGGGTGCCAACCCAGACTTTCCCTTGTGTTCGGAGATTGAGTTACACACTGACACACAATATAGTGATATTGGCTGGCTGGGTAGAAGCAGGCAAGGAGAAAACTTGAAAGACTATTTTAACATTCATATCTTCCATCCCACACTCCTTCGAAACATTGGGTAGAGAGCCAAAGTGTTGGAAAAAGCAATCTCTACAGTATCTGAGGTACAAACCTTTACATTTAGCAAAAATAATACCTTGCAGTCCAACATTCTGACTTGTAGTGAAATAAAGAATTATTTGCATCAGTACAAATATTTGGCAGTGTACAAGACGTCTATAATACTAAAAAAAATCCATCAGATATTGAATTCTTAAGGACAAGATGGCACAATGATATCAGCATCATACATGGTAAGCAAAAATAAATGAAGTGCCTACAGCATCAGCAATACAGGCGTTGTGTAAGAGAAATCCCAGAAATGTAAAGGTATTAATTGTGATTGAATTAATTTCCTTAATTAGATACAAAAAAGATATATTAATACAGTAATATATATTAACACAATAATGTATTTATAGTCATAATTGAATTTTATATCAATATAAGAATACATTAACTACATACTGTAATATAGGAAAACATCTGAAAATGAAACATGCAAAAAAGCTTTTGTTGAATCTAGAAACAGTAATGAAAACTGGAATGTATTAATCTCATAATCATGCTATTTTCCACCTACTATGTTCTCCAAAATGGCTGTGAACAGCTCTTATAGTATACCAGAGTCCAGAAGCAAGTCTAAGCAGTCTGGATTTCTCCATCATCATTTTGTGGTTCATTAGATTTTTATATGCTGTAGTAGCCAATGAGGAAGCATTGGGAACTCTTCCAGGAGTTGTATCTGTGCTTCATTAGTTTTAAGGCCATCTTTCAGCCTCATGCTTACTTGTAAAAACAATCCTTATTCTCTGTGGAGTAATGAAAGAAAAACCCTCTCATCTTTACAATCTTGTATTTCCTTCCAATAGCATATTCTCTTCTCAGCTGAAAGGCACAGAAAATTGTGGCTGCCTGGAATTCTACAGATCCAGGTTGTGGCCTTAAATATAATGGGCATTCATGTAATTGAGAAGTCCTTATGAAACTATCAAAGACAAACTTATACCCAGAAACATGAGTGGCATTACAAAAGTCACTATTCTTTACAGATAATGATATTACAACTTACTGAGTAAACATTCACATTTGAGAAAATGATTGTCTGTGAGCAGTATACACACATTAGAAAGACAACAAATGACTCTTCTTCAGTAAGCCACCACCTTCAATGTCACATCCTGTAACTATCTGTTCATAACTAAAAATAGTGTGCAATCAGCTGTCTATGACAAAATGAAATAGCCATCTGCAGTGGCTGATTGTTTTTTTCATACATCTCATAGGGCTTACAATTACGATATGCTACAGTTCATTTTGTGTCCATTCAGGTGTTGGCTTTTCTTATGAACCTGTTTGCATGGTCATCACTCACTACCATTTTTTACAGTGGTTTTGCACAATGGGGGTTTATATACAGTGGCAGAGTTTTAAGTTCTTGATTAATGAAAAATGTTGGAATGAAATATAATCACATAAAACATAATTTCATAACAACAATTACTTTCAGACTGGAAAAGCCATTCTCCATAAACTGGAAAAGAGAGTTCATTTTCAGGAAAGAGATGAAAATTAAATTTTGTTTGTATTGGTTAATCATAAAATATAACGTCGGTTCAAAGAAAAGGTCTTGTAAAACTCTGGTAAAACTTCTGGGTTGCTTTGTATAAAACTGGTCAAGCATGTTTTGGGAAGATTAATTTAAACTGGAGAAATGCAGAGAGGAACTGCAGGATAATAAGGGAACTGGCAAACTTTTCATGACAGGGGATACAAATACTTCTGGCAGTTTCTTTTGCCATAACAAAGGTGAAAAAAATGACATGATTAATCTCTGAATAGTTGACTCCAATTTCCAGGTAATGGAAAAAAATTAATAACCTGGATTGCAAATGTATGCAAGAAACTGCACTGAATAGAGAAATAAGTAGCTCCACACAGAATCAGCTAAAGTCCAGCAGAATTTAGTAGTTCTGGCTCAAAACGGGCTCTGCCAAGCTGGGGTTAACTCCTGGGAATTCACTTAGTCCGAGGTTGTCCTGCTCATGGTCTCTGTGGGCATCTCTGGCCCAAAGCACTAATCAGCTCAGGCTGTGTTCCCAAGAAGACAGTTGTGTTACTTTCTGTGTCAAGTTGGTGTTGGATGCAGAGCTGGACAGGTCTTAGAACGAACTCTGGGTCTGAGTCTCTCAGGGTCTGAATAAACACTGTTTTCCCCCCCAACTCCTAAGTATTTGACAAGTCCACTACTATTTGTTAAAAATCAGTTTAAACAGGAAAGAACCACCCTGAGGTCCCCTTTTCCGAGGACTTTTTCATCCACTTTGGTGCAAGAAAACCTGGACTAGCAATTCCCTTTGTTCTAGGGAAAATTTTGAAGAAAACAGGCAGCAAATGTGAAGGCTTTTAGCTATTGAGTTCTTCACTGAAATCCAGATGTTAGAGTAAAAACTCTGAAGAACAGCAATTACACCAAGTGCATTCCCAGCATTTTGTTGGTCCTCAAATGCACTCTTCTTATTTTTGTAAGCGTAATTGTTTTAAGTGGTTTTACCTCTATGAAAAATCTAATCTTTATATTTTTGCTAACAGTTACCCAAATTAAAAATGACACAGTGCTGAAATATTTAAATGAAGGGAATCAGTGTTTTGACACTTGCCTCACTGTCTAGTCTGTCAAAGAAGCAAAAGATAATCCCAATGATCAGGCAGGCTTTTTTCTGTCTGGGTGGCACACGTTTCTCATAGCTAATCATGTCAGAAATATTTTGCAATGACTTGAGTATAACTGGCAACTGTTATTTCCATTTTGTTTAATATATTTGAAACAGTGATCTTAGAAAGATGTTCTCTTCATTAGGTCCATTATGTGAACATGTAAGAATCCTCATGAATACCAAGAAGTTGTGTATCACAGAATACTGTAAATTAATCTTTGCATCCACACAGTGAAGATAATGCTGGTGGCAGATCAGAATAACTTTGTTCTGATATTTTCCCTCCCAAATATGTGAAAAATTTAATCTTCTTTACTTGACTGCAGTTCACCTCTTTGAGTTTGACTCGAAAAATTAAAAAAACCCCACACAAACCCCCAACTTTTCACGGGAATAGTTAGCATACCGCATAAAAGGCTTCTGCTTCTTTTGATATGGGCTTTGTCTCTCACTGTCAGTGTACAGTGTTATAAAACTTATTAATTCATGGATGTTTTGGCTATTCTGTCAGGGAATATTTTTCTGATGATACCACATTATTGCTCATTTGAACCCCCTTGCGCTCCTACTGATGGCTATGACACACATACTGGATGCATTTGAATTGGTTCAGGCTCTTTGCACCAGGATTTCCAAACCTCAGAAGCCACAATGTGAGACGGTACTAGTTCCCAGCTCTGAAGTTATCATGAATCTGCATTTTAAAATTATGCTACAGTTATTACTGAAGTAAAATAAGAAAGTAGGCAAGGATTTGGAATTGGGTCTGAATGTATTTTCACTGCCAGTGCCAGAAAACTGACTACATTGAGAAGTGTGGGAAGGCACTGAAGATTAAGTATTTTAAGATTTAAAATTACATAGGTCAGACAATGCCTGTGTCTATAAAAATAGCAAGTGAGTAACAGGTGCAACTCAAAGGGTAAATTTCTCTGCATCTTTTGGGTGTGTAAATGACTTTTCTTGAAGAGAAATTGCATTTCTCTCTTCTGGATAAATTCACAGAAGCTTGTGAAGGTTTATATAGCATGTGACTTTGAAAAGCTGTTAGCCAAATATGAGCTACCCGAAAACAAATTGGGAAATGACTTTTCCTTGATGTAGAGCCAAACCAATAACCCTGTTCAACCAGAGCTGGTTCTAGATAAGACCAGGCTCTGCACCATGTCCCGAGAGAGGAAGTCTTGAGTACCATGCTGCAAAGTCAGCCTGAATCCATCTGGCTTTCTGGAGACCCAACACAACTCCATGTGTAGCAAATTCTAGGAACAATCTGAATGGGGGCAGAGAGAGGATTACAGTGACAGCTAGAAAGACACGTCACCAACAGCTCCAGAATAAAGCAGAGAGGCAGCTATAGCATCTCCAGGACAGGGACAAATGGAGGAGATCATGAAGGCAAACCCATGTCTAGGCTCTGTGTTGTGACCTGCAGCGCTGCCTGTTTATTACTTGAGCGAAGTATTGCATACGTGATGAGTGAATCCTTCCAGAGCACTTGAAAAAAATTCTGCAAAGAATCCCACGTGGCTTCGCACCTCAGGCTCATGAAGGAAATTATCTCCGCTTGACCAGAATCCATGGATTACATGGCACCAGCATCTCCCCTGGTCTCCACAGCTAGAACCCCATGCCCCAGGTGGCACTAGGCTCCAGCTCTGCCTGAGTGTGCACAGGAGAAAACATTTGGCTATGAAGCTAAGCATTTACCTGAGGACAAAATGCATTCAGGTTAGACTGCAGACTCTCTGTGTTGTTGTATCTGTAGCCTAACCATACGACATTTGCAGGTTGTGTGTGTGTTAACTCTCATACATGTGTCAGATACTGGGAATCCCTGAGCTGATGGGTCTCAAAAGTCTGTATGCATACTGGACAGCAAGGGACCTCCTGGGAGTCTCTGTAACCTAAATCCCCAGTTACTGCATACAGCCATGGCATATTCTCTTTTTCATAAACCACCTTAAGTTTATTTTAAACTAGTTTGATTTTGTTTGTCCTTAGTGAGTTACGTGAGTTTCACTTGTTTGTGTTCTGCTACTCTTACAGGGCAATCCTAGAAACTTAATTTCTTCTCTTAATTTCTGGTTTGAAATTACCCATGAACTGTTCATATACATTCCTTCTCCAGCCTTGTCCTTCAATTTAAATAGCTTTTATTTTTCTGTTGTGTGGCCTAGTTGAGTTTCCATTTATGTATTCTGCTTGATAGTCATAGTGACATTTAAAACAGAGATAGATGAAGATTAGGGACAGCTCAGTTCCTTTTCCATAATGCACTTCAGGACAGCACATGTAGTTCTTAGAATTTGTCTTTCCAGGCTGGACAAACCAAGCTTTCATCATCCTGGTACCCTTTCTCTGGCTGAATTAATCTTTCTAGCCACCACAGGTGTACATTTTATACCAGCTAAGGTTTCATCAGATCTCTGTCAATAAAACTTACTTAATTTTACTGAAAGCACCTATACGATTAAATCCAAAGATACCATTTAATTCATCTTTAAACAAACACACATACTCCAGGTTTTTGCTTCAAGGGAGAAGACAACACTTCATTTCACTTTGACAGGAAGTTTTCTTACTTATTTTGCTGTTTTCTATTGAGCAACTGACACTCTTATCACTGATAGTTTAGATACCTGTAATTCCAGTAAATATTTATTTTCTCAATGAGATGGGTCATATTTGGCAGTCCTGTGCATAGTCTGCTGTTGAGCATAGAATGCAGTTGCTTACTTACCTCTGCTTGTCAAACAATAAATGATCATTTAATAGAGTGCTTTAAGAGACTACCATGGGTGTGAAATGTGTTCTGCAATACAATGCATTTTCCATTTTATATTATGGGAGTAATTCCAGGTACGTACTGTTTAAATATCACCATCAGCATCATGCAAGTAAATATATACCAAATTGGAAATTGGTATCAGAACTAGTTATGTTATACCGCTTGACTCCTCAAACCTCAAGATGCTGCCCTTATTACTAAGCTTCCTACAGTGAGATTGATGCTCTGGAGCCTTGTAACAACTGGGCACTCGCAGTTGTGTTCATGATGCCGTGCCAACTCAAAGCTGTCATCAGCACAGGCAGGATTGAAGGCTAGGTATCAGCCTCTTCAAATTCTCTGTGTGCAATGGCTTCAGACCAGGCTGAAGGTTTTTTTTTGCTTTGTCTCAGCCATTCTCTCCTTTCTACGACAGATTTTAGCCCTCCTTTTTGACTCAGCTCCCACTTCTCCTGCATTCATCATTAATGTCAGAAAGTAATAGTATCTCAGAAAGAGTAAACAATACCCTATACGAGGGGTAACTGACACTCCAGGCTGCTTCCCGTGCCAAGACAATGCTACTTCTCTTTTTCAGATCTGCAGCCTACTTTTTGAGACTATGCTGGAACATTCCTGGTTGTATTCTCATTGTCAGCAGTGTCTTCCCGATGTTTGCAGATACTCTGGTTTTTTCCAGTAAGTACAAAGTCCCCTTTGGCAAATGACATTTATAGTCTTATATGCAGACTGTTATATAGCCTTATAGGAAAGAACTGCCAAATTTGTAACAATTAAAGGCATGCACATTCAACATCCTTGGAGGTTAGGCTCCTCCAAAGCTACTTTTGCTCACGTACTTGTTCATTTATAGAGTCAGCATCTATGTTGAATAAATCATGCAGGTTTTCCCCATCTTTTGTCTTCAGAAAATTATTGAATGTAAAATGTAGTTCAAAGTGAATGCAAGGTGCCTCTGGTTTCCTCTTTAAATGTTTTATTTTCTTATTTTCCAAGAGCGTGAGTATGCTTTTTGTATTAAAGTAAAAAATTAGGAATGTAAATTTGACTACGTGCTGCATATTGCAGAATAGCAAAGTAACACTTGCTAATTTCTCACACATTGGGAGATTTTGTACAGTTTCCCACTACTCTCAAGCTGCAAGTCATTTGCATTACGAATAATGGACTGAAACCACACTAAGCCAGAGTTGCTCAGAATAGGCCCTGCAAAATCCTGTGGTGGAAATGAAACTAATTACGTCTTGTCTCTACTGTGTTCTGCAATACGAAGACACAGTAGAAAAGTGGACTGTAACGGGGAAGGAATTTTTTCTTCACAGGAAAAGCATCATTTTCTTTAATTTAACACGAGACATTTTAAATCACTTACCAGAAAACAACCATAGTGTAGTAACTACACAGACAAGTGAAAAGGCAGTTGCTTCCTCTGTAACTGAGTCAATACAGTCTTTATCAATTTCCATGCTTCTTATCTGTTTTCTTTTTAAAGCTTCAAAAGAGAGAGTTGTATTTTTCAAAATATGGCCTTGAGTTATGCATATTTTAATTTACCAATCCAGTATTTTAAGTTGTTCCCTGTGGTCTCATCTATTTGTGCAAATACACTGGAAAGCAACAAGGAGTTTGCTCCTGTAGATTTCGTTTATGTTTACAAGAAATAATGTGACAAAAAAACTTCAAACAAACAAAAGTGCAAATATTTTCAGGAAGAATGTTGTTTACGTGCAATTACATGCCAGTTCCTTTTGAAAAGATGGCTTTAATGTGATGGTGTTAATTTTCAGCATCAATCATTTCTGAGCCCATTTAATGGATGATATGTGTTCCACTTAAAAAATATAGAAAAGTCACTAGTTAGAGTAGAATATTATCAGATTTTTTCTTGAGTTTCTTCACTAGAAGAGAAATAGCATAATAACCATGTTTAATGAGTGATTGACCTAAGGTTTTTCAAAATAGGAATTTCATGCCGAGCATTTACTGACTAATACAAACCCCTGACCCTTTTAATCAATGCATGGTGTGACCATTTGAAATCCAAGTTGATTTCTTCTTTTAGATTTGCTGTCCAGCCTTTCATATCCACAACTTGTGATAATTCTGGTTTATTCACACACATCTAAACATTTGGCAAAGTGAACCATGTGTGCAGCACGTAAAGTGCCTCTCAGAGTAAGTACGGCACCGTTTTCTGGAGCTCCCCTGGGTGACCTTTAGTGGGTCTATTGTGACTGAGGGACTCTGGGCTATCTGAACTGCTGTGGTCCACTCCATACAGTGGGACTGCTGTCATTTCCCATCACCCAAACCTGCTTTCTTCAAAGTTTATGGCTTCATAGTTATTCAGAGATTTTGATAAGAAATGCAAAGCATTAGGAAAGTTGGTTATGCCTAGTGTAAGGACTGTTTCATCAGCCTACCTTGTCTAGAAAGCAGTCTCTGCATTAAAAAAAAAAAAAAAAAAAAGGAACAATTCAGTGTCTAGATAGTTTCTAAAAGGATCCTTTCTTGTAAATGAAGAAATCTGGTTGACAAACAATGGGTACTGTAACCAGAAATTAAATGAGTTTAAGATTCAGGAAACAGATTCACCAGCTCAGACACTCCGTAGCTGGAAAATACCCTTGACAATTTTGTAATGAAGGATTTGTTAAACATCTAGTGTTTCTTTTTAATATTAGTGCTTATGTTGTTATATCGTGGTATCTCAATGCTGTTTTTGACAAAATGTAGGTGGTGCAAATTAATAATAATATTGGAAGTTAATAACAATTTAGTTAGAAAGTAGAGAAAGAAATTAACATCAACAAGAGGATAGCTAACATTAACTGTTCAAAATCAAAAAATGTCAGTTTGGGTTGGAGTCAGGTTTTGACCTGTTATATTTTTTGAAAACAACAGTTTTCTATTCACTAGTTTTGCATGAAAGAAAAAAGATATTCTGTGATGAAACATAGAAAATCTTCTGTATTATTAATAGAATTTATAGTACATTAAAAGGAAGATGTTCTAATGAAAATCATCTATTTGCTTTGAAGACAGTGTTCAAACAGATGCCGGAAATGGATGGCAATAAACAGTGAAAACTTATCACTTTATCACTCTATTCATGAAAGAATTAATTTATCTTCCCAATTAGTCATTTCACGGGGCAGCTGTAACTCATATTTCTTAAGATAGTTTTATTTAAATATAAATTGGTTGGAGGGAGATAAGTTTTTTCTCTTCCACACTATTATATCCCTCATCCATAGCCAATATACAGAACAAACATAGGAATTTGTTTTTTTCTTATTTTCTTTCTGAGAAGACTTGGGAATTGGCCCATGGTTTTTGACATCAAAATGCCCATTTCCTGCTGCAAATGCATTGAAAGCTGTTGTGGGTTGATCCCAGCCAACAGCTAAGCGCCCACGCAGCACTTGCTCACTCCTCCTCCCCCCAGTAGAATGGGGGGAGAAAATAGGAAAAGCAAAAGCCAGAAAACTCAGGTCAAAATAAAGACAGTTTAATAAGTGAAGGAAAGAGGAAAAATACAAGTGATGCACAGGCAATCACTCACCACCTCCCACAAGCAGACCAATGCCCAGCCAGTCTCTGAGCAATGGCCACCTTGGAAGTCAAGCCTCTGTACCCCCTTCTTCCTCTACCCCAGTTTTTATTGCTGAACATGACATTATATAGCATGGAATATCCCTTTGGCCAGTTCAAGTCAGCTGTCCCAGCTGCGTCCTCTCCCAGCTCCTGGCTCACCCACAGCCCACTCCACGGGGAGCAGGGTGGAAAAAAGAGAAAGTCTTTTTGCTGTGCACTGCACTGCTCAGGAATAGTCAAAACATTGGTGTGTTATCAACACTGTTTTAGCCACAAATCCAAAACACAGCACCATACCAGCTACTACGAAGAAAGTTAACTCCATCCCAGCCAAACCCAGTACAAAAACCGAACTCTAATTTTCGGGATAGGAAGGGACGTGAAACGTGTCACTAGCCGTTGAAATCGTTGCAGACTATTAGAACTAGTTGATTTAAATCAGTAGAGGGTTTGGTCCTGGATATCTTATTTATCAGTTGAAGATTAGAAGTTAGTCCATGATCACCTTGTACAAATAGCAATAGGATATGATTAATTAGCAGAATTGACTTCTTGCATAGGTAACAAAAATATATGTAGTTTGGTAGTCTGTAACAAGACTGATCACTAATTCACAATAATCAGGAGAAAAAAAAGCATAAAGACTGATTATTCTACAGTAATTTAGAAAAAGTTTCTTATACCTTCCTAACAAGAATTTGGTACTGGTCACCAGCTGAATTTAAAAGGACCATGTTCTGAATTTTTATGGTAGTTGCTGTACCACATTAAATTTTTAAAACTAAAAAATTGTTGTAAGTGAACAAATACCTCTTGAGTTTAGATGTAAATTAATGAGAAGTCATTTATTTTGATATTGTATTCCATAAAGGGGCAAGACGCAGTTTCTACTAGGCCTGCAAGGCAGCATACTAATTGAGGGCTGGATACAAAGTGCTGTATATTGCTGGTACGCTAAGAGATCAGCTGTACATTTTTCAAATGAAACGTGAAGTTAACTGGCACTTCTGACATTAATCTCTTTTCCTTATCACGCACCTCACAGAATAGAGGAATGTAAGTGTGCTAGTGGCAAAGTTCACTAAAAAGGACACAGAAAAATGTAAGCAATGAAGTCTGGAACTTCAAAACTCTTCAAAACTCTTCTCTCCTTCTCATGCCACTTAAACTCTGACTCTATAAATGCCTGCCTTTTTTACCTTTAAGGTCGCAGGCTATCAAGAACATCACCTCACTCAAAACAGTTTGCCTTACCTCCAGCAAAGATCCAGATAGTAGGTGACCCTCTTGCATGAGTGTTGATACTGGTCACCCTTTTCAACACAAACACTATGAGTGGGAAATTTGTCTAAGTGGGAAGAAGGGCCTGGGGTTCAAGCCTTGCCTCCAGCTACAGCAATTCAAACTCGCTTTCCAACATAGGCGGAGACCACTTTGGGCTGAAACGCTTCCTAGCACTGGATTTGAAGTACAGCAATTCTATAGTCTCTTGATGAGGGAGAATGAAATCCGAGGTTTTGACTTCTGCTTCTAGTGCTGCTTTGTATATCAGAGACATGGATAAAATGTATGCTGGGGCCTGGCAGCAGGATTGTGTGGATTACAGCAGTTTGGTAATCAGATGACTCACATCAGCACTTGTTTTACTCCTAAAACTCTGCCGGTTTGGTTTAGAAACAATTGTGTTATAGATCTGTTGGGTTTTATTTTTAAGTTTTCCGTCCAACACTTAGTTTCTTTATAGGTCAGTTTTAAATCAACAATAAAACTCTATCAGCTGACAAGAAATGCAGGAATTTCTTGTGAAGAGTCCATGTTCTGCCCAGGCTGCACAACAGGTATCCTAGTCCTGTTTGGATTTAAACCAGAGATCTCATGCTGGAGTTCCTCTTCAAGTGGCTTTTAAAGACAGGTCTGAACTGTGTCCTCAGGTACTTATTTAGAGCATGTAAACGTACAGCAAAAAAACCATGCAGGTTCCATCTTTGCCCGTGCAACTTAAGTTCTCCCTCTGCTCAGTATCCAAACAAGAAGCTCTCATCTTCTTGGGCTGTTATATGCTATGTGTTGTTAAGCATGGAAATGTATTCTTATCAGCCTTTACTGGACACATGCAGCACAGTTTTACTTTTGTGTCTTGATAGAAGGCAAATAAGGTTGACTAAAAGTATACTAGTGCATACATAATTCTTGTTTTCTTTTCTATCTGTGTGCATTGTTTGGATTTTGTTGAGAGTTTTCTGCAAAAGGACTACTGTGATATGAGATGTTACCCAAGGTAAATACAGATTTGAGAAAACGCTTTAACATTGGAATTTGGTTTATCTGAAAAGTTCCCACACAGTTTACCACAGTTTTGTTAATGACTGTAGAAGCCTCCCACTCTTGATAAAGTGTTTGTTACATTAATTAGGGTGTCTGTTAGACAACTAATTTCCCCCATAAAAGCTGCTAGGAAATGATGAGCACGGGAGTGGTATGATGTGAAGAAGCACATTCATATCTCAAACTAGAAACAGGGGCTCTTGGTTACTTAAAATAAAAATAAGTTTGGTGTTTTGTAGATTTATATATGTTGTCCTCCCACCTTTCAGGTCCATCCATTATTGGGAAAGGAATACGAGACTTCCATGAAGCGACTACTGCACCCCTTCTCTATTATCATGTGAAGTGCCTATTGAAAGTGCTAACCATATTGTCAGCGATACGGGCAACCAAAGCAAAATAAATGCTTCTGAGAACATGAGACAGTTTCTGAAAATCAGTATCTGTGCACATGAGTTGCCATACAAACTAGTACTATTGTACTCTGAAAAAATCAACAAGCAATTAAGTAATTAATGTTTGTTTCTCAGGATGTATTAAGCACGTGGATAGGCAGAAAACTGGCTACAAAATGCTTAAAACAGCATGTGGTATGTCATACAAAACAAGCTTTGAAAGATCTACTAGCCCAGAGAAAGAAAAATGCTTTAATTCATGCCATGACTGTAACACTTTCAGGGTTGTTTCTACATGGCCTTTTTTTGAAAAAAATTGACTCTATTACTCCTTCAGCCATTAGCTCTTTGTAGCTTTTGCCATAATGCTATTGGTGATATCTGTTATTTTCTCCATATAATTTCAGTACTTCCTTTTTAATTCTCCAAGATGGAGCTTCACTTTGTGTAGGAGGCCATCAAACAGAAAGTGTAGTATCGTCAAGAAGTCTACTGCAGACTTGCACAGTGGACAAAGCTGGTAGCTGTGTGGCTTTTCTCTGAAACCGAGGTGGTGAATGCTGTTACTTCTTTGTGAGACAAATGCATACTGAGAAGTGAGAGGAACGGAGAAGGCAGAGTAATGTTCGTCTGTGTTTGTATGTGATATCGGACATGGTGTATGTATTACAGGTGAAACTGACATGGCACATTGGTAGTGTTTATAGGAAGTAGATGGAGTAATGGGCACATGCAAATTCTACTGGATTTTGAATCAAGAGAAGTCATCGAGGTGTATGCTTCAGCAACTATAACGAAATTTGATTTCCTAATCAAATAAGATACTTATGTTTGCTTGGTAAGGCTGGTCTGCATTACCTATGTGGAGGTAACAGTGTCAGAAAGCAACTAAATATCTGTTCATCAGTAATACATTTGCATGAAGGAAGATTGGAAATTCTCCCTGCACACATGGGTGATGGCTTGGCATGTCTTTTAAATTAATGTTCTGTTAGACATAGGCTTAGTTTTGCATGTTTAAGAGTAACTATACGTAAACAATCCCCACTGAAATTATGAGCACATAACTGCAGTGACGGTAAACTCTTTATGCAGAAGTTTTTTTCAAGTTTTAGCCTTGTACTGAGCAAGCTATGACCGTGATGCATGAACTGGATCCTACGTACTGTCATATTTAAAAAAAGACAAGAGAAAAGAAAAGGAAATACTTATGGAAAAGTTTGGATGCAGTGATAGTTCTTTTAATTGAAACACATGAATGCTAGTTTCTGTTGAATCAACTTGAACAACAAAAAATTCTAGTTCCAGGAAGCCAGCATAAATTATGTATCTGCATCTTTTGCAACTTTGATTGCTGTTACTTCCTAAAATGTATCTTTTAATGACTTTTTGAAGTATCATTAATGCATTAAGAAAAACTGTAAAATTGAGTACAACTTTGGATCCCATTAAAAACTACATCTTTCTGTCTGAGCCCTAATTCCTAGAAAATGTAAAAGTTGGGGCTCTTTCCTGCAAGCCTGCAAAATAGGAAATAACTTTGCTGTTACATCACCCTTTCTGCCACCTGCTGTGCACAATACGTGCCACGTCATTAATCTCAACAACTCTTTGGGACCTGGATTCTGGAGCAGGTCCCCTGCCAAAGAACCTTCCCATGGTGAGTAAATAAGTTAAAAGATCTCAGTGTATTCCAACTAGTTTTTCACTTGGGGAGGAAGGGAAAGGTCAAAGAAGATATTTCCCCAAAAGCAATAACACACATCCTTTAGTAACTTCTAATAATTGGAATAAAGAGGAAAACAAACATTGTATACAGTGAGGGTAATTTTTGTGTTCTCTGCACAAAACCACCCTCCAAGCTTTTGCTTTGTTTTCAGGACTACGGGGAGGAGGAAGGATGCAAGGGATCAGGGAACTGTGTTAACTAATTCAAATGACAACAAACAGTTTCTAAATCCTGAAAACTCACAGGTCATGACAGTAGCAATTATGGAGACATTAGGAGTGTCAGAAGTGTCACCTAAACAGCAGCAAAATTGGTTGAAAAGCTAGCCTGTATTTAACTAGGTAATGTGTTTTAGTAGATGCTTATCCCTTAGAGCAAAGATGATATATGAATGTCTGTCTGGGTGTCTGAAGCCACAGATGTCAGATTTAGGCTTTGTGAAATAACTCCTCTCTTCGTTCATTCTGTGAAAAGTAAAAATGCTTATCTGTCTTAATAACCAGCTTGACTCACTTAGGGCTTTTGCTTTGATTTATAGGGCAAGATTATCCATTTGTTCTTTAGCGTAAGCATACGTATTTTCCTAGATTTACTTGTGTGAGTACTGCAATCAAAGCACTGAATGTGTGTCAGGCTGACTCTTCAGATAAATTGTTATTATAGATTTTTTTATAGGTTTTGTTGTGGTTTGAAAATGATTGTCTCCCTGTGCCTAAACAGTGGATGAGTCTTGTCATGTCAAGTGTGGGAGGAAAACTGATCTTTAGACATGAACGCTAACTACAGATGGAACTAAATGAAGACACCCATCTGAGCATATTTAAATGAGCTATTGACGGACCTTTCCTTTCTTTTTTGTACCCTGCAAACTTCAGCAGGGAGTTCCTTTTTATGTAGTATTGTGTTGTCAGGCTTGACTAAATTTTCACCAGCAGGTAAAGATGGATGCCATACATTTTTAATTAAGCATTGAACCTTGATTACTTTTAATCAATTTGTTGTGCTTGGAAAAGAGCCAATGCACTTTATACGCATGTGCAGATGCATGCTCACACACCTACTCCCAGAATTACAAGCTACCTCAAACTTAATTTCTATTAACAGTTGTTGTGTATTCAGAGCCATCACTGGTTAATGCAATATCTTAATAATTATATTTAAATAGTTGCAGTAACGTGGAACAAAAAGTGATTACTGTTATATCTCTCAATTTTGGAGATGTGAGCAAGTCAGATATATGAATTCTGGGTGATGGTTATTAAGGTTCAATTATTAAGCTTTCTTAAAATGAAGTGAGAACAAGGCATAAAGGAACATGTTACGTAAGTTACATCATCAGCAAGATACATATACAAGAAAGTCTGAAGGGCTTTCTGTTGCCAGAAAGACCCCTTTTAATTAAGGAAAACAAATCTAATGAGAATCCAGTAATTCCAAGTTATGTACCATAATGAAAAGCAGTACAAGAGACAAATCGGTTCATGTAGATTACATGTATCATGTAGATAGTATTCAAGCCAGGAGAGAATATCCAGAAAGAAAAATATCACAAACTGGGAATGCAGTAGCAGCATTCAACAGTTTAAATAAGAATGGCCCACTGCCAGTATAGTTAAAATATCCACTTCACGGGATATTTATGCATCTTCAGCTCAAGTACAAATGTGAAAACTAGAAACCAGCCAAGTGAACTACACCAGAGGTGCTTAGCCCCTCTGTACACAGGACAGTAATTCCAACTCAAGTAGAGTTCAGTGGCCAGACTTACACAGTGGAATCGGTCTTTCACATCTGAATGAATGGGAAACTGCAGCATCCAAATAGAGAGTTAATCCTGATAATGTAAGCGCTTGAGAGAACAAGGTAGATGTAGCAATTGCAGATGCAATTTGGGTATGCAAGCGTTTAGCATCTCCAGCATAATGTTAGCCTATAAAGAGCTATGAAGGTTCCTGTAGAGCCATTAATTTATTGTTTCAACAACAAAAAAACCCTACTGTTGATGAATTTTTGAATAGGATGTGGTTATAAAATGCGTTTTTTATAGTGACTGAAAATGTTCTGCTTTAATATTAAGAATGAAACCAATATAGCTGCTGTGGTAGGCTACTGTCAAGCAGCTGGACAATATGTAAAACAGGCCACATCTTTGATACTTAGGGGAACAACATATAAAGCTTGGAAACAGCTCAAAGAATAACACAAAATAGGAGATACAGAACTACTTTGTGTCCTAAGCAATGTTTGGATTGCATGGAATGGATTCAGATTATTGTCAACAGTACCTGAACCACCACTTAAGAGAAGCACAAGGAATAATCAGGAGCATGCCACGACTCTCTGCGTTGAATTGGTGAGAGAAGAGAAAAAATTGATAGGTATTGTACTTGCTGTGCTTGGGGGGCAGAGCACAGCAGGTTAAACTAAGACGCCAAGATAAATGTGGAACCTCCTTATCTTTTCAGATGAATTTGTGTTCCTGTTACAGGGACAGAAGTTTCCGGCTCAAGGGCAAACATGAAGTATTACAATCTCAATGAAGAACAGATTTTTTTTTTCCTTTTGGCTACATATTGCCATTTGAGAAGAGGGGAACAGTGTGACAAGGGCAATACTGTGGATCCAGAATTCTTCCTGGATAGATCCATGGGCCCTTTTTTTGGAAACATAGCAATTCCTTACAAGAATCAAAACTTGTGCATAGCTTAGTTATAATATCATTATTGAAATTAACTGTTTATGAGTGTGCCCCTGTCTGTTCCGTAGTCTCTAAACCCTGTATTGCCATCTGTATAGAGGTTCAGTTTGCAACTGGAGAAGCTGTAGATCACAGACTTATTTTGATCTTCTGTGTCCAGAAATCTTGATAATTAACCTCTCTACATATATAAAAAAAAATGTATTGTTGTATAGACAATACACTTCAATCCACTGGAGCCACTTTTCTGAATCACAGTTTGACTCTTACCTATAAGCTGCTAAACATTATGTATAGGACAAACACACTTATTGGCATAAATCAGTACAGTGTACTTGATATCTACCTTATCAAGAAGCCAAGATATGAAAATACTTACTAGCAGGTTTGGTAATACCTAACTTATCTTATTTATTAGATCGTAAGTAGTACTCAGGAGCAGGCCATTCATTCTCAATTGTCATGATAACTATTTTTTTTTCACTTCTGTAAAATCCGTTCATTTTTATTCCATGTTTGAATTAGGATTTTCTTTGAGAAGGAAACACACATTAGGAACTCTAGGTATCATGAGTAAAAGTTCACACGATGGAAAATAATGCAAGTACCAAAATGGTCTCTAAATGAAAATATTTTTATCACATAGCATTGTTTTGCCCAATCTCTTATTTTTATTACTTGTTTTTGGTGGTAGACAGCTTTTTTATGCCTTTTTGTCTTAATGTTCACTGTTTTTATAGAATTGGTCACCTTCAGTGGGCATATTGGCTACCAAAACACCATTATATTTGCAATCCAGTGGTAAAATTTCAGAGAAGAAAACTCTTGGTTGTAATGTGAATTCTGTTATGAGACCAGAGAACAAACTGGCAGCAGGAACTGCCTGGAGGATGAGGAGGTATCATGTGCTCTTAAATGTGAGTAATAACTATTCAAAACACTTGTTACGGGGGAGCCTGTGTAACATCTTCACATCATGTGCAGATCATGAAGATATGTAGGTCTGAATTAAAATCGTATGAGAGGTAACTTGAAGTGCAGCGCTTGTAGGCATGGTATTACAAGGATAAGAGAGGAGGACAGCTGGCAGGAGAGGTAATATTTCCCACTCGTGATTCTAAATTACCAAGACTGAGTTTTCCTGTTAGAAAATCTTTACATATGTGGATTTGTGTTCTGTGTTTTGGTAGTACATTAATTCTCATACTGTACCTGTGTATCTTTTTATCGAAATGGTCTTCAAATTATTAATAAGGATACTTCAGTAGGCTAATACCTTCACCTATAGAACTACATATGGGTTTGGTATTAGAATAATAAAGGTGACTCCCTCCTCTTGAGAACAGAGCTTGCACTGCAGCACACGGCAAATATTTCCTTACAGCCAGATATCCTCTAGTCCTCAGTTTGAAGTGCTTTATTTTACAACAAACCAACATTTTTGCATTTTGGCCCTTAGGCTCTCAGCAGACATTTGTAGAACAAGGAAAAACAAATGTCTGGGTTATACAAAGTTAATAAAATCAGATGCTACTAACAGCCCACCTTATCAGTATTCCATGCGTTTTATGTGGTTTTAAGATGAAGGAAAAGTAAGGAAGGAGCTACTGTTAGGATGAAATGGCAGAAGTATGTATCTGGATATGAAATATAGAAGGTTAACTTATGAAAAGGATGATAAATTAATACTTTGTATTAAAAATACTTCGTGTAGAGATCTCTCTGTTCCAAGGAACATCATGAAGAAACCCATCAATCATTCACAGGCATAGTGCTGTGGTGGTGGTCACATACATGAGGACATCACTTGCATAATTTGTCAAAGTAAAACTGGCTCATTAATGATCAGTATTCAAGGTCAAAGCGAGAAACAAGAATTATGCCTTAGTATTTTCATCCAGGTAATTGGACATTCCCTTTCAGTTTGGTTAATTCAGGCAACAGGCAACATGCTTTTCTGTTGCTGAATGTATAGTTGGAAACACGACATGAAGTCTGTTTTAATTTGGTAGAGTTTTTTACTCAGAGGAGGGAGAAGAACAAGGAAAGCAACTTCTGCCCTTCCTCTGTTGTATCTCTACAGTCATTCTTTGTGATGTGAAATAGCTCTACCTTTCTGTCTTCTCCGTTACCGCCTTCTTCTTCTGAATACATATGAACTCATGCTTTAAAGACCTAGCAGCAAGGCAAACAGCAGGCTAGGGAAGCATTTCAGTAAAGCTGGAGTAAGTGGCTGGCTCCTGGGTTTGGGGTTTTTTCATTATTCTAACAAACACCTTTTGTCTGGTCTTGGGGATATGTATTTCCAGCATTGTTTCACCATGGTTAGCTTTTATTTGGAGTCCAATGATGAATTAAACATGAACAAGTGAAGCACCTTTTATTTTATCTTGAAATGAAGAAAATCCTGAATGCAAAAGTCATTACAATGGAAACGACTTTATTTTTCTAAAAGCACAAATAGAAAAGTAATGAAAATTATGAAGTTGAAAGAGTTGCAAAATTGCTGGAGATTCACCAAACTGCAGAAAGACTTTTCCTCTCTTTTTATCTGTTATCTCTGTGGCTTACATGCTTGTCCAGTCTAAATGTTAGACTTCAACTCAATTCCCTTTTTTGCCTGAAGGGATTAAGAGCTGCACTTCTCATCTTCTTAGCCTAACTACCAGGCTGTGATCAGCTCTGAGGAAGCACTAGCTAAGTCCTTCCTGTTTTGAGCTGTTCTGTAAATTAGACTTGGTTACCAAGTTAGCTATTTTCAACTTGAAACAAGAAAAAAAGGAAATCATCACATTCAAGAGCATCGTAAATCTTTGTCTGGGAGGTAACCGCTTCCACTCTCATGTGCTTCGTAGCTGGCTTGAGTTACTGTGACCACATTTCTGCCGGAGGCTTTCCCTCCACTTTCTCTCCCCCAGACCCATGTACGGAGCTCCTGCTACTCTTGTGCAAGCACTAGTGATTGGTGACAGCTGGAGAAGGAGGTATCTATAATTTTCTAAAACTTCCAGATTTGTTGGCAGCCTGATAAGTAAATTGATCTTCCACACCACATCAGCTATGTATTCATTAATGCTGATACTGGGAGGCTTGGGAATACCTGAAAGAAAGGAAGAGTCACTTCTTTTGGTGGGAACATCTTACCTAGGCTTGAACTGGCAGTCTAGCCACATCCTGAGAGTGTGGCAAAGGCTCATACCATGAAGTTTCTTATTTTTTAATAGAAGAGTGGTATTGTTGCTGTCTTTCGTTTCATGGATCAAGCCTGCAAAACCCGACTCAAATTCACTAATAGCTTTAGGAAAGCTAATGTCATATTCCTAAGTCAATTTGAATCTCATTGCAAAAATTATCATTAAGTACTCATTGCAACATTTCCTACCTTAATCCCTGTTCTAATTGTATGTTTTGCGTTAAATAATGCATATAGCATGATTCTTTCTTCCCCCTCTTTTGCTTGCCATGTCCTCCATGTTAAATGTGGTTTTTTTCTTTTTTTTTTTGAGACATAGAATTTGACATAAGATTTTGTGACATGTAGCTGTACAAGTTTGTTGCTCTGTAACACATAGGTTTATGAAAGGTTTGTAAATACAATGTTCATTTTTGACACTTGGATTAACTCAGAAAAGTTGAGTCCTGTATTTAAATGCTATGGTTCTGAACTCATAAAGCTGCTGTTCAGGACCTTCTTCAGCACAAACTCTTCCTCAACTTTAATATCTCTTTAAAAATCCAACTATGCTGGCTTGCGAGAAGACTGAATCTTCATGTCCAAAGACAAAAGTCCAGGTATGGTAAGTAATGAACTCAGACGCGTTTGGTCATAATAAATTGCTCTGTTGTGTGGTTCTTGGTTGTCTTAGTCATATCAGAGGAATCAGAGCAGCTGTAGTTACAGCGTTGTTAATGTGCTCAAGGTATGAAGGAATCTAAAAAAGTTTGCTAGAGAAAGCTGCAGTGCTCTCTAAACCAGTATTTCCACCAGTGTTAACTGATACAGTAGTAGCAATTATAACGCATCTTTTGCACTGACAGGCTGATGCTCTGCTCTGCTGAGGAGTTCACTGTGAGGAAATTGCTCTGCGATGGTGAAGACAGCTCATCTTTTTATATTAACTTCTCTGAATTAATTGCCTAGTATACATCTTCTGTCTAGTATACATCTTTTCCCGGCTAAATAAACTGTCCCTTGTTTTATGCTGGTAGCTGCCTCATTATTCACTTAATATCAGTCGTGTGGGTGAGTTTGGGGTATTTTTGGTCTTTTAAATTTTGTGTTCCACTTAATGAAATCATTGAAGTGTCTTGCTGAAATGAAATAGCACTGGATTCATGCGATCAGTAGCCTTTACTAGACCTCAGTGATTAGTCCACTTACCCAAAGCAACGAGCAAAAGTTTCATACTACTTCCTCTGCCTAGGGCTTCAGGATCCCAGCTGGGAGGAAGGCTTCTTTGGAAGGAGAGTCCTCATTCCTGCAGGTATGTTCTTACTGATCCAGTTTTTGAAAAATCATTCTGCAGATAGCAGGAAACAATTTAGCACCCAAACACTTTCTTTGGAAGGGAGGAAGGGATGTATTTTGATGCGGTGAATAGCCATGCAAGTGTGTTAAAATGGTGAAGCAGAGCAGCAATAATTGAGGCTGATGTAGCTCCATTTTCAATTTTTTTTTCAGGGTATAAAAACTGCTGTTTCAAACCTGATTAGGTGAAATCTCCAATAAGACAAAAAGATAAATAAGGTAAGATAAAAATTGCCAGCATGAGTGAAAATATAGCTGAGAACTAGAAGAATTTTTAAACTAGTGCCATAAGGCGAGAGAAGAATTTTAAACAGTTTTATTTCCTTTTTACTATTTATAAGAAAAGGAGAAGAAACATGTAACAAGCAGATACAACTTTAGAAAATCTGTCACGTTTTGATCTCTGGATCAGATCCCAGGACCCAGAAAAATATGAGAAATAATGGTTTAATCTACTTGAGTGAACTCCATAATATGCGGGTACCCTGTTAATGTTTTCATCACGATGAAGGTGATGCTTGCTTAGACACTTGCCCTTATGGCAACGGGACTTGACAGTTCTCCATCTTTTCAGTGGACTTTGGAGAATCCTGAAGCTTGTACTACTGCTTTCCACTCTGCAGCTCAGACCGATGTTTTTTTTAATTTCCAGACCTGTCGATTGAGCACAGCTATTAAAAAAATAAAAAAAGAAAAAAGTCTGTATGTCCTCTTTCTACTCTTTCTGTCCCTTAAGACCATAGAGGCGTACTTTATATCAGCCTGGAATGCTTTATTCTGGTGATGAAGCCTTTATCAATATATGTAACCAGCAGATGTGTTGTGCTTCTGGAAATTTGGTCTAAAGTAGATTTTTCATTTTATTTTATTTTGGCTTTCCCACTCTGGACCACTACCTGGGCATGCTGCCTCAGGACGTTAGTTTGTTAAGCTATCTAAGCCATTCAAACTTAGACTTATTTTCAAACCTGACTTGAGAATGATTATATGACCTGGGGTCTAATACCTGGAGCTGCATATTGTCGTGTTGCGTGCCCCCTCCCCCCC